>NW_006297017.1:212670-229145 GCF_000327345.1 Myotis davidii | reverse complement strand
AATAAGAGGGTGTGTCCCTCAGCCTGGCCTGCGCCCTCTCACAGTCCGGGAGCCCTTGGAGGATGTCCAACTGATGGCTTAGGCCTGCGGGAGCCTAAGCACTGCCACGGAAGCAGGAGAGGTTCCCTCCACCACCGCTGCGCTCACCAGCCATGAGCCCAGCTTAGGGCTTCTGGTTGAGCAGCACTCCCCCTGTAAGAGCACACTGACCACCAGCGGGCAGCTCCTGCATTGAGCATCTGCCCCCTGGTGGTCAATGCACATCATAACGACCAGTCATTCCACTATTCAGTTGATTTGCATATTAGCCTTTTATTATATAGGATAATTAATTCAAATTAGGTTAAGGTGTCATCCTAAAATCTCCTTCCTCGAACAGACTTCTCTGTCTGAATCTCATGGGCAGGAAAGGAGAGAGGGTCAGTGGTTCTTTCTTAGTGTTGTTTCTTAATAAACAGCTTAAAATCAGTAGCCTAAGAAGGCAGCTTCAAGGTGGCAAAACCTTGATTCCTGTCTATACAAATGAACAATCTTCTGAAGAGATACATAAAACAAGGTTGTAAAGGGTCTGAAGCATAGGCACTTCCATCCTCTTGGAAATGAGTTGCATATTCTCCCAGTAGGTGGTTCAGTTTAGTTCAGAAGCTCTCTAATCCCTGTAGTTTCAGAGTTTTTTAGGGAGGGTTAATTACATAGGCATGATTGATTAAATCATAGGTCTTTGGTAATTAACTCAATCTCCAGTCCTTCTCCTTTCCCCAGAGGTCAGGAGGTAGGTCTGAAAATTCCAACTCTCTAATCATGCCTGGGTCTTTTTGATGACTGGCCCCCATTCTCAGGCCACCCAGGGGCTTCCAGCCACCATCCACCTCATTAGCATACAAAAGGACACTCATCACTCCAGAGATCCAAGGGTCTCAGCAGCTCTCCTCAGGAGTCAGGGACTAAGGTAAAATATTATAACAAAAGATGCTCCTATCACCCCTGTCACTCAGTAAATTTTAAAGGTATTTAAAGCCTTTGAGCCAGGAACCAGGGATGAAGACCAAATGTATATTTCTTATTATATCTCCATATGACAGAGACTCACTCAAATATCACCTTTACAATGATGGCCTCTGAATTTCCACACCAAACATATTCATGCACCTTGAAGTAATTTTCTTACAACGTATTTCACATATAATTTAAAACACTTATTCTTTTGTATCTGCCCTCTCCTACTGAAAAACGAGCTTTCCAATGACAATATGGTGCATTATATATCACAGTCATCCCAGTGTCCCTCACAAGATATCAACAGATATTTGTCAAATGAATGAATGATTGATACAAAATATACTTATTGAGGTGCTCAAAACATAATCATACCAGCAAAAAAAAAAAAAGTCTGTGGAATAGGTTTGTGAAAACAAAAAAGAAAAAAAGAAAGAAAAAGTCAAATACTGGAGATGATATGAACCTGAACAAGTCCTGTTTCCATTCTGAAAGCAAGTCATTTTCCTGTAAAGGAAAGAGTTGGCCTAGATGAACTCTAAGGTTGTTCTTAGTTCTAACATTCTATAATTTCACGATTCACTAGAGACTCTCATAACTCAGTGCAAGAAATAGGACATGCCTCTAGCTCTTGGCTGCACTGTCCACTTTTCTCAGTCCTATCCAGCTATGCTCCTATAGACAGAAAGTCAAAGTGATAAAGTGGTTTAATTCAGCATGCAAATTAGCACAGCTCAGAGCCTAAAAGAAATCATGCTGTGGGCAGGTAAAGAAAATTGGAAAGATGATCCACAACTTCACAATATGTTGGTTTGGAATAAATAATGTTCTCATATATTAGATGTATAATTTCTATTAGTTGCAGTAAGGAAAAATAGGCAGGTTAAGAAGTTAGTTTAATATGTATGTGTATATTATATAAACAAATACATTCATAGGCCCCCATTGTGATTTTATTATTGTTCACTATATGCTTTTATAAATAATTCAGTATAACAGTTTTGGTCCCAGTTTTCACATACACATTTACAGTAATTGACATCTGTCATGTTATATGAAAGCTTAGTTTCATTACCTTCAAGGAAAATGCTGAGTTGATGGGGGTGGTGATTTGTTATTATTCTATTCCAATAAGACTCCAATTAATCATCATTCAAAGCATAACAGGGCTCTTTAGTCATTAGACTAAAACAAATCCCCAAACTGCCTTGAGTTTCTTGTAAATGCATTTGAAAGTTTTAATCTAGGTGCATTAAAATATCACAAAACAAAGCTCAATTATCTTGACCATTTAGCTCCAGCAATTCTTACCTTCATTTTTTTTTTACATTTCCTTGTAGACACACATACCTGAAACATTTTTTCTACTTCAGATTTGTATTTTCCCATGCCCAAAAAGATCACCTCTCACCATTCACTCAGTTGCATAAGTGAGAAATCTAGATTTATCCTTGACTCCTTTCCTCTTAATTCATACTTATAATAAATTACTGTATCTTGCCAACTGTGATATATATATTGAGTGGCCAGATTATTATGACTACCCCATCAGTGTTTCATTAACACTTCCAAAGATACTGAATATTGAAAACTTCCTAAGCAAATACTCTCAAGGTTTTATTATTATTATTATTTGCATAACTAATTCACTTCATTGTACTGATGGGGCGGTGATCAGTGGCCTTCCTTCTGCTTTTAAGCTTGTTCAGGCTGACAACACCTCTTGTCTAGAGTAGTGTGTAAGTCTTTATTGATCATGAGTCTATGTCAGTAAAATAGTAAATGACTACTTCCAAGATGCAAATATTTATTTGCTTCTAAATCATGCAGGCAACTTTATATTATTCTATTTTTGATAATTAAAAAACACAAAAGAGAAAGTGTTATCGGTGAGGAGTTTTCCATGTCCCTACCTATTGCTAGTCCAAGTGGGATTCTTGCAATGTCATGAAAAAGGATTTTCTGAGTCTCGCATGGGAGAATGAGTGATATTTATTTGCATAAAACCAAACCCCTGTTTCCAAGGTCTCCTCTTCCTCCATCCGCCCTGGAAGAATTCCAGCTGTATCTTCAGCAGAGCTAGAATTAAAGCCTCTGCCCAGAGTTTCCATTCCACGTTTGCACAATCCAGTCCAGCATCAGGCTAGCTTAGTTTTTGTTCCCAGCTCTAGTACATGACCATAGAACATGCAGATTCTAGGACCATGTGAAAATGGAGGGAACTCAGGCCAGTGCAACGAAGCAGGAGCAAAGCCAGATGAAAGAGAGGGAGAATTCCTTTGTCTGGGGATTTTAACCTTCTAAGATGTCCCTTCCTTGCAGTGGCTCCACCCCCTCTGCCAATTATCTTTATTTCCAGGCTAGACTGACAGCCAAACACTTTCCTGAGTCACCCCAACTTTACTGTGCATGCATCCATCTCCCCCTTGGTTGGACTCCTTCTCTCAGTGATTTGCAGGGAATGGAGCGGTGGTCCCCTGGTGAGTGTAAAATTGCCACTTCCTGGTGTAGGTGCCCAGAAGGCCATGCTTATAATGTCTGGCCTTCCCTTTTCTCCTTTCCTATTATTCATAACTAACAAATTGTAATGATAACAATAGCATAGAAGGATAAGTTAAAAATGAAGATTTTAAATTTCCTTTGCGTGTCGTGGCATGGATTTTGTTTATGTTCAGGGAACACGTGCCACATTTGAGGAACCAGTAGCCTGGAGTCCTAACAATCACCTGATTGCTTAAATAGCTCTTACAATGATATTTCTAAAATGTGTGTTCATATTCCCTCCCACTCAAAACGCTTCCGTGTCTTCCTTTTTCGCTTTGGATGAGATACCAAGTCCTTCAAATGCTTTATGAGGCCTCTTTACGAGCTGGCTGCTCACTGCTTATTTCTCTAGTTTCATATCCTGCTGGTCCTGCTCTGCTCTTCTTCCACATCCCCACAAGCATGCACCTTGTCCATGTAAAACTATTTTCAGAACCTCTATAGGTGGCCAGGATTTCTTTCCCCTCGGAAATATTTTGTGTACCATTTTATTTTGCTTAAGACATTTTCTCTTTTCTCCCACCCTTTTCATCTGGATAAATTCTACCCATCCTTGATATATCATTTACTGTACACCTAATATTATCTGGATTGAATGAGATAAGCTATCCTGGCACATGGAACTCATCTTTATGTTGATCCATGGCATTGAAGTTTGTTTTTCACATTGGCTCATTAGTTATTATATTTGGGGGCAATAGGAATCATGTAGAAAACTTAAGTGCAATTTTTTTTTCAACTGTATTCCAAAATATTTTGATTTCATGTCTTTAGGATAGACTCAGGAATGTGCATTTTAAAAGGCCTTGCGTGATTCTTATATAGGTATTTATACTGGAAGAGTTGCTTATTTGCTGTGACATTTGTATAATCTTTCAGGAGGATTGTCTCATAATAGGTGCTCAGTAAATATTTGTTGAATAAATGTCAAGAATCTGGTTGATAAGAAAAATACCTTGTTCTAGATAGAGGTAATGGTAAAAGCAAGAAAATGGATACGTGGAATCTCACTGTTTGCTGGGAAACTTTAAAAAAAAATTCCTAACTCCCACCCCTAAAATGCATGTTTGTCAAAATTCAGTGCCAAAAAACTAGCAAGCATACTTAATATTAGTGAGCTAGCCTGAAGGTATTCTATCTGTGCAGTTACCAAGAAAGAGGAAAAATTGAGGCCACCATATAGAGGGTTTATAGGCTATATTAAAGGGTTTGGACTTTATTTTAAAGACTAGAGGCCCAATGCATGAGATTCATGCACTGGTGGGGGTGTGGCCTGTAGGGATTGGCCCACTGTGGGAGCGCCACTCATTCTGGTCAGCCCAGCGGGCGTGGGAGCACACTGGCAACCAGAGGGAAGCTCCTGCGTTGAGTGTCTGCCCCTGGTGTCAGTGCACGTCATAGCAACTGGTCAACCAGTCACTCTGGTCATTCTGCCATTCAGTCACTGGGCTTTTATTATATAGGATTATATCCTGGTCCCTGGGAATATTGACTTACCTCAGAACATTAACTAGGTGTGGAATATTAACAGATACCAAACTTTCTGAAGCCGGGGATCAGTTTCACTTGGCTGCCTGCCTTTAGGAGAACCATGAGATTCCACTCAGTTGCTCCATCCTGACCACTCTTACTTCTAGTATGCAGAGGTCCACTGGGAATGTCCACAGGCAAGGTTCACTGGTGAGTGCCACCGTTACGCAGACTAACAGTAAAGAAGGGCCTGACTCCTCAGCCACATGGCTGACTAATTGTCCCAAGTCTCCTTTGAATTCTGTGAGGCCCAAGAAGCCACTCTCTTCCAGGATATGAAATATTCTCTCCTTTAGTCGCCTTTCATCTCCCATGAACTCACCCTGACAATATACTTGTTTGTATTTTCCTGAACCAAAATTCAGTCTTCTACCTTTCTTTACAAGGTGCTTATTGGTTTGTTTTTCTCTTAGTCCTTGTCCTTCTTAGAGCTTGCCTCATTTATTTCTCTTCTCTTTGAGATCAGAGTGCTGCACTTTCTGGTGTCCAATTCTGAGAACATTTGTTTCATGTGTTCTAACAACTTTTCAGGTTATTAATGGTGGGAAAATGATTGTGGACTGTGTAACACACGCATAGAAAAAAATCAGAATTCAACCCTACACTTTTATTCCTTTATTTATTTAATCATCTAAACAATTATATGAGCTAGATTTTTCTCAACCCCTCCTTTTTTAAAAAAAATACATTTTATTGATTTTTTACAGAGGGGAAGGGAGAGAGATAGAGAGTTAGAAACATCGTTGAGAGAGAAACATTGATCAGCTGCTTCCTGCACACCTCCTACTGGGGACATGCCCGCAACCCAGGTACATGCCCTTGACTGGAATCGAACCTGGGACCTTTCAGTCCGCAGGCCGACGCTCTATCCACTGAGCCAAACTGGTTTCAGCATCAACGCCTTTTTACAGCTAAGAGAAACTAGGTTCATGAATTTATATCACATGAGTAAAGAAAATGTAGTGAATTCATAAGAAGCCAGAATTTGAAACCATATTACTACACTGAAATATTTGTTTATTTAAATATTTAGTGATTTATTGATTATATATTAATAATGTCACAGCACAGAAGGTGAATGACACTATAATGGGCACTATATATTTTTAGTCCTTTACATATAAGAATGAGAGCAGAAAATATTGGTTAAATAATTATGTTTTCTTAATTTTACTGATTTTCAGTGAAAAGTTATCCAATTACTTCAATTTCAAATCTACATATACTATTAATCAACCTCTAGTTCCAAATTAAAGAGATTTCGCAATGACTTAGAAGTTTCTTCCTGGTTTTAATTTATGTCTTAATATCTGTCATAAAATATTTGATCAACACCTAGCAATAATTGATAAAGCTGAAGGATACTAATGCATTTCTTAAAAAATACAATATTCAACAATTGAGATAAACTCTTCAGCTCTTGTTTTATTATTATGCCAGATAAAAATCGATATATATTTATGGAAATAAGGTTTTATTCTGGTTAGAGACTACTATGACACCATTCCATCTCCACATTTTTAATGTCAACCCAGTGGAGGGTGTGTTAATTGATCTTCCTTGTCATTTGTGCACATAATGGATTAAAGAGAGAAAGAATTGTCTTCCTCCCATGCATAATAGAATTATCCAAGTAGAAATTTGTTTATTTTATTCAATCACTATATATTCCTTGGCTTTAAATCTTCAAATAAACTTTAATATCTGGCCCGCCTCCTAATGAAACCCAAGTCTATTATGACAATAATAGATTATAGTATGTGTCCTTACATTCACCAATCAAAAATAACAAGTTTATAACTTTGATATCTTATACCAAAATGCACACAAATAAAATTTGAAGACTGAAATACTCAAGAGGAAATAAAATTGTGATGCTATAAGATCCTAGAATACACACACAGAGAGAATAATTAAAAGAAGACTACACAAGTATATAATACCTAATGAACCTATGTTTATTCCAGAATCTTTCTATTAAAGTATCTATTATTTTCACACATATAAGTAAATCCATATATAATTCTGATTCATAATAAATCCACAGATCATATCCTTGGCACAGTTAATATTTTGTTTATGTAATTTATAAGTTGAAAATGACTATGTCATGATGATGATTGATGATGCCAATGTTAACAGTAGCACTCATCAATTATTAAATGACAATTGTGTCTTGACCCTGAGTTTAATAGCTAAGTTTTCTATTATTAAAGTCAATTTTTGCATATCACAAAAGTGCTGCACATTAAAACTACTTATGGGATTTTGTTTTAATACTAATGTCTAGATTACACACATCAAAGATTCTGACTCAATA
Source organism: Myotis davidii (assembly GCF_000327345.1). NCBI lineage: Eukaryota > Metazoa > Chordata > Mammalia > Chiroptera > Vespertilionidae > Myotis > Myotis davidii. The sequence goes on along the minus strand of NW_006297017.1, from coordinate 221,755 downwards.
GTATGAGAACTGGCTACAGCAATTTATTAAAATATTTCTATCTTCTTAAGTTAGATATAGTAAGTGATAAGAACTTCTACTCTAAATTGTGCTGCTTCCAAATAAATTTTAATGCATATATAATCCTTTTTTTGCAATAGTTATGGATTGAATGTGGTGGATTCTGATAATATGTGATATTCTTCATCTTTTATATTATTTATTATTTATAATTTTGTTGTTTTTAATCCAAAAATTATGTTCAATAGTCATAAAATCATAGCTCAAACTATGAAAAAATAAAATAAAAACTTTTATTTTAAAAGTATAAGGATGTTGAGGGTAAATTTGGGCATGTGTTAAAAATTAAAAGTAAAACAGTAAAGGCACCGAAAACTAAGATGTACTCAAAATATGAACAATCACCCTGGCCAGTGTTGTTAAGTGGTTAGAGTGTAGTCCTACTAATCAAAGGGTCTTGGGTTTGATTTCCAGTCAAGGGCATGTACCTGGGTTGAGGGTTCACTCCCTGCCGCCTGGTTGGGGCATGTGCAGGAGGTAACCAGATCCCTAGTGGGGGCATGTGGGAGGCAACTGATCGATGTATCTCTCTCACATTGATGTCTCTCTCTCTTTCTCTCTCTCCTTTCCTCTTCCCCTTCCTCTCCCCCTTCCTCTCTCCCTTCTACTCTCTCTGAAAAGCAATGGCAAAAAAAACCTCTTATGAGAATTAAATACACACACACACACACACATATATATTATAATCAAAAACAAATACCTATAAAAAACTGAGAAGAAACAATTATTTGTGTATTTTACATAAAAGAATCATAATTTCAGAAGGATAATTAGGCCTGCTTTCAAATAATGATAACTGGAATTCTTATGTTTTTCAAAAATATATTTTCAATTTTCTTTGGAATGGTGACACAACCTTTTAAGCTACTGCACGATTTAATACTCACGAGTAAAATAAAAGGAAATGATGATGCATTTTGCATGATACACTTTTCAAAAACAAGCTACTGCAAGGAGAAACTAGCAATCACTCTGCAGGGAACAACTACTGAATTCCATAATACTCCAGTGTCATAATCTTCAAATAATGTACATCTAACCATGAAGCACAACAATAACCAGCTACTTTCAACCCATTAATCCAAGCACAATTTAATTTTACATAAATGTCTCTCTCAAGATAAGATAATGAAAATGAACATTAGTTGCCATAATAACCCAGAGCTACTTCACAAGCATATATTATTTCAAGCCTGTTACTGAACTCATCCTCATCCTTATTAATAAACACTGACTTATAATTTTATGTAGCATCCATAATTATCAAAATATGCCAATACCAGTAATATTATTTGCATAAGTTTTGAATTTTCTTCCTGATTCTGTTGACTTCCACACAAGATGACAGTTTAAATGCAGGCCTCCAGTGATGACCCTTTCAAAATTTAATTAAAATGTCCAATCAAATGGAAAAATTGAACATTTTCTCTAAATATATAGGTCTGAAAGGCCGGTCTCTCCTGAGTTTCTCTTTGAGCAGGAAAAACAAAGTTGGCAGTCATTAGCATTTTAATGGAATTGAAACCAAAGAAGTAGAGTTATGAATTGGTTCAGAGATGTCAAGTAAGATGTGTGCCCACTGGACTTACAAACAATAATATTAGGAGTGGCATTGCAAACAGTTTAGCAAAGTGGTAAGGGCAAAACACAGAGGAGAGTGCTGGAGCGGAGAATTATGGTTGCAAAGGAAAGAGAATTCAATTGGCAATGGGAATAGGATATGGGATCAGTGGAAGGGAATTATTTTTAACTTGCCTGCTTTTGAGGACAAGAAAAACTTGAACATGTTTAAATGCTAAAGTGGAAACAGGACATTGAAGCTAAAGAGAAAAGATATATTGGATGGAGGTCCCCGAGGAAATATAAAGAGGAGGTAAGAATCCAGATCATAGGGATTGTCATTAAGTAGGAGGAAGGGCAAAATATCTCTTACTACTTATGGGCTAGATAACATAATGTCAAAATATTTAAAATAAAAATTTGGGGGAGTACCAAGAAAATTTAGAAACCTTACAATTGTAGAATATTTCTATCAGTTCTGAAGTAATCAAATAGATGAAATAAATAAGTATAGAGAGGATCTGAAAAAAAAAGGATTAATAAATGTTACCTAAGGAAAAACGATTGACTCTCTTCTGTTACTCCCAACAGTGTTCACAAGGAAGTAGGTATACCTACTGTTCTCTTCAATTGGAAATATCTGATTCCTCTGATGTTTTTAGGAAGGATAGAGGGATAACAAAACCTCTTGATCTAGTCTCTCGCTCAATGACCTCATCTGTTCTCACGGCTTTACACACTATTTATATAACAACTAGAGGCCTGGCGCACGAAATTCATGTGTGGGTATGGTCCCTAGGCCTGGCCTCTGATCAGGGCCACCATCCCTCCCTGCCCACAGCCACCCATGTCCCCCACTACCCACGCCCAGTTTCCCGTTTGCCATCAGGTGATCCGAGCCTGCTGACCGGGGTGAGAGACCGAGAGGTAGGCCATTCCCACCTGTTCACCGCCAATCCCTGCCCCCTCGCCCCCCGCGGATCGACCTCTCTGTGTGGAGAGACTGGCTTGGCGGGGGCCTTGGCCTGGAACTACCTGCGTCCCCTGCCACCCACCCTTGGTTCTCTGTTCGCCATGAGGCAATGGGAGCCTGCCGGCCAGGGAAAGGGACCAAGAGGAGGTCAGTGTGCCTCATAGTGACTGGTCTAGCAGTCATTCTGGTTGTTCCACCTTTAGGGTCAATTTTCATATTACCCTTTTATTGTATAGGATAGTCTCACATTTTCATCTACAACTCCAACCATTTTTGTGAGCTTTAGGTGTTATATAAAAATAACATCTCAACATCTGTACTTAGATATCTCATAAGCATCTCATTTTAATCTTGTTCCCCTGAAGCTCTGATTGTCCCCCAGAGGATGTTCCTCCAATACTCCCCACCCCCTTTTATTTCACTACTAGAGGCCCGGTGCACAAAAATTTGTGCACTCGGGAAGGGGGGATCCCTCAGCACAGCCTGTGCCCTCTCACAGTCTGGGACCCCTGGGGCGATGACTGCCTGCTGGCTTAGGCCTGCTCCCCTGGGGATTGGGCCTAAGATGGCAGTCAGACATCCCTCTGGCAGCCTGGCAGCCCTCGGGGGATGTCCACTTGCCAGCGGGGAGCAGACCTAAGCTCCAGTCAGACATCCTTAGCACTGCTGAGGAGGCAGGAGAGAATGTTTTATTGGCAGCCATCAACCTGGCTTGTGACTGAGCAGAGCTCCACCATGTGGGAGTGATTGACCACCAGAGGCTCCTGCATTGAGTGAGCATCTGCCCCCTGGTGATCAGTGTGTGTCATAGTGACCAGTCATTCCCAGTCTTTCTGCTGTTAGGGTCAGTTTGAATATTACCCTTTTACTATATAGGATAGAGGCCTGGTGCACAGGTGGTTTGCCTTGAAGCATGTCCCAGATCAGGGTGGGGGTCCTGCTTGGGTGCCTGGGTGAAGGGCTGATGGCTGTTTGCAGCTGGTCACCCCCCCTTCAGGGTGGGGGTCCCCACTGGGGTGCCTGGCCAGTCTGGGTGACGGGCTGAGGGCCGTTTTCAGGCTGGCTGGGACTGAAGCTCCCAGCCTCTCCTTCTTTTTTTTTTTATTCTGGGATTTATTTACCTCCTATAATTGAAACATTGTTGCCGTCACTGGTGCTACCAGCTCTGAGGCCTCTGCTGGTTGAAAGCAGGTATCTGGTATTTGTTTAACTACTATAATTGAAACATTGTTGTTTTGGGGCTTAGAGCCAGGCCGTGGCAGGAGGGGAACCTTGGCTTCCTCCATCACTTGAGCAAGCAAGCCTCATGTTCACTTCAGCTGCATGGCTGCCGGCCGCCATCTTTGTTGGCAGTTAATTTGCATATCCTGCTGATTAGCCAATGGGAAGTGTAGCAGAGGTATGGTTAATTACCCTTTTTGTCTTTTATTAGATAGGATAATCTCCACATTCTACCTCCATATATAAATCAGAAACCTGGAAAACATTTTTTTCTATTCTTCCTTTCCTTTTTCCTGAATTAAAATTATTATCAGGCCCTGATGATTCTACCTTGAATATATGCATATCAAAGTTTCTATTTCTCCCTATTTTTACTGATGCTTTACTAAATCAAGTCACTTTCACCTCTCTGTTCGATTACAATAATTTCCTCTAGTTTCTTAGTTTCATTTTGCCACACTCTAATCTATTCTCCACATAGAAGCCTGAGGGATTTTTTGATAATTCAAATCTCTTTATGCTTTGCTGAATATACTCCATCAAGGCAATACCTTTTTAGTGCATTTAAAATAAAATCTAAATGACTTAACATTGCCTATAGGTCCTGTGTGTGACTCCAAAGTTATGTTATACTACTGTCATCACCTACTCTACTTACTTTTCACACTAGCCGTTAGGCCCTGAAAGGGCAGGGTTTATTTGTTTTTTTCATTATTATAAGTATGCAGTGTCTTGCTTGTCTGTCACATAGCAACAATAATACATATTGAATAAGCAAATGGTAGATTTCTCTTAGGATAAAACCTCTTCCAAGTAGCCAGAAAAGAAAGTCAGCTTCAAGGCCCTGTCAAGAAAGGGCCCATCAACAAGCCTTGGGCATTAGGGCAAAGGATCTGGCTCTCTGATTTTCCCTCATTTGCTTGCTGATGTATTCAGTCATTTCTGAATATGGGATTGGAATAGGTAAGAAGAGTGGGGCTGTTAATTGAGAAAATATAGACCATCTTTGGCTTTATTTGGTTTTAACTCTAAGCTACAACTAACCCAAAGAAATTATCCACCAATTAGCTATACTCACTGGGTTTCTATATTGGGTTTATGTCCACCCATAGAGTGGTCACCTAAAGGACTCCAGCAGCAGCAAGGAAACTGGAGGATTTTAGGTGACTCAAATAACCACTGTATAGACACAGACTGGTAAAAGGGTTTGGGGTAACTTTAGACCACATGGGTGCAAAGGCATTTAAATGTGACTGTGTCCCACACACTCTTTTCCTATCCTCTTAAGTCTCTTGTTTGTGGTCTCCTTTCTTTCACAGTAACTCAAAGTAGATATTCAAGAAGCGGAAAATTATACATCCACCTGAGCCCTTATATATAATTAGAGGCCTGGTGCATGAAATTTCTGCACTGGGGGAGGATTATCCCTCAGCCCAGCCTGCACCCTCTCAAATCTGGGACCTCTCAGACATCCCTCTCACAATCTGGGATTGCTGGCTCCTAACCATTCGCCTGCCTGCTTTATTGCCCTTAACTGCTTCTGCCTGCCAGCCTGATCGCCCCCTAACAGCTCCCCTGCCGGCCTGCTCACCCTCAACTGCCCTCCCCTGCTGGCCTGATCTCTTCTCCAATTTCCCTTCCCTGCCAGCCTGGTTGCACTCAACTGCCCTCCCCTGCTGGCCCAATCATTCACAACTGCCCTTCCCTGCCAGCTATCTTGTGGCAACAACCTGTGACAGCCATCTTCTGGTGACCATCTTGTAGTGGCCATCTTGTGATGACATGGGGGCGGCCATATTGTGATGACATGGGCGGCCATTTTTTGATGACATGAGGGTGCAAGGGCCACCTATGCTTTTATTAGTATAGATAATGAAACAATTGGGTTTCACTTCCTTAAGTCCAGAGAGAGCACTCATTTGAAAAACACAATTTTTTTAAATTAAAATTTTATTTAATTTTGTGTTTTTATTTATTTTACTTTTCTTTCTGTTAAACTTATTGGGGTGACATTCATTAATAAGATTATATAGGTTTCAAGTGTACATTTCTATGATATATTATCTGATTGTGTCCACTACCCAAAGTCAAATCATCTTCCATTACTATATATTTGACCCTCTTTACTACCCCCCATACCCTTTTTCCTCTGGTAACTACCATACTGTTGTCTTTGTCTATGAGTTTTTGTTTGTTTTTCTTGTTTGTTCATTTGTTGTTTTCAGTTTTATATCCCACATATGAGTGAAATTATATGGTTCTTAACTTTTTTGGTTTGACTTATTTAGCTTAGCATGATGTTCTCAAGATCCCAATATACCACCAAAATTGAAACCAAGTATTCACAAAGACATATGCACTCCTGTGTTCAGTGCAACATGATTCACAATCGCCAAGACATGGAAACTACTGAAGTGCTCTTTGATAGATGATTAAGTAAAGGAGCTGTGGTACATATATACAATGCCATACTACTCAGACATAAGAAAAGGTGAGATACTTCCACTCAGGACAACATGAATGGACCTTGAAAAAATAATTTTTAAAATCCTGGGGATACAGTGACACCTCATCCTAGTAAAGGATGTGACTTCTAACCCCCCTCACTATTTTTATAGGAAATCTTAATTACAAACAGCAAAACTGAGGAAAAAGAACTTAAGTTTCACATGGTGAATGTTATGTCCCACTACATAATGTTCTTTTTCTTGCTCTCTTCCCCTTTTTCTGATCCTGGAATAGTTATTACCCTTTATTTTTATTTTTATTTCATTTCAATCAAAATCTGAGGTGAAGGGCAGTTAAATGTGTTTGCATAAATCACATCATGATCCACACACTTTCAGAATCTTCTTTTAAGATGGAAATTCAACTAACATTCCATTTTGTGCATTTTCCATGTCATTATATTCCTGAGGCATCATTTTTAATGCATTTATTATATTCCTTTACTTGTAAGTATAATGACTTATTAAACATTCTCCATGTTGTTATTTATTTCAAGTTGCTTCCAATTTTGTATAGTTGTAAATAATGCTGCCGTGAATATCATTATACATAAGTCTTTGTTTACATCTATGTTTATTTCCTTAGGACATATTTCTAAAAACAGATTTACTGTGTCAATGGCCTGAATACATATCACCAAGTTGCTTTTCAAAAGCAATTTACATTTATTTAAACCCAACCAAGCCTGTATGTCATGAGTATTACAATTCATATACTTGCTTATGTGAGTCAATTTTTATCTTATCATTATCATTAATTTTTCTTTATACATTTGAACATGATTTGTTTATGCCTTAAACCGTTTTTCTATTAATACATTGAAATTTTTTAATATTAGTATATTGTTGCTTTTAGTAGTTCTTAGTATATTAAAGATATTAATCATATTTTGGTCTTATTTGTTTTTTTTCTAGTTGTTAGTTTTATAATGTTTATAATAATTTAGTACAGAATAATTTTCCTTTTAAAATTTAGTCAAATGCATTAATCTTTTAATGTGTGATTTCTTTTACTTGTTGAAAGCACATTGAAACCTATTGTATATAAACCAATACATTTGTATAATTATTTTGCAATTTCATGTTTGTATCTAACATGAAAAATCCATTTGGAATTTCTTTTTGGTTTGTGTATAATGTGAGGATTATATTAGGGTTCTCCAAAATCATAGAACCAATCTATATATATAAAAGCTTAAGTGACCGTTATGGCAGAACAACCGGAATGACCTGAATGACTGGTCGCTATGATGCGCACTAAGCAGGCAAGCAGGCAGGTAGGTGAGTGGTTAGGGGTGAGCAGGCAGGCAGGCAGTCAAGTGGTTAGGAGTGAGCAGGCAGGCAGGTGAGCAGTTAGGGGTGAGCAGGCGGTCAGGCAGGTGAGTGGTTAGGGGTGAATAGGCAGGCAGGCAGGTGAGCGGTTAGGGGTGAGCAGGCAGGCAGGCAGGCAGATAGGTGAGTTGTTAGAGGCGAGCAGGCAGGTGAGTGATTAGGGGCGAGTGGTCCTGGATTGCAATAGGGATGTCCGACTGCTGGATGTTTAACTGTAGGGATCAGGCCTAAACCGGCAGTTGGACATCCCCCGAGGGGTCCTGGATTGTGAGAGGGCACAGGCCAGGCTGAGGGACACCCCTCTGCCCCCTGCATGAATTTCATGCATTGGGCCTCTAGTAGGATATATATAGAGAGATGAGAGAGATGGAGACAGAGCGAGAAAGAGAAAGTGAGATAGAGGGAGAATTTATTTTAAGGATTGGCTCACACAATTGTGGGAGCTGGCATATCTGAAATTTATAGGGCTGGCTGAAGGCTGGATATTTATTCAGATAAGCATTGATGATGTAGTCTTAAATCCAAAATCCGCAAAGTGGGCCAGTAGGCTGGAAACGTTGGCAGAGTTTCTAAGTTGCCGTCTTGAGGCAGAATTGCTTTTTCTTCAGAAAATCTAGTCTTTCTTTCTTTCTTTCTTTCTTTCTTTCTTTCTTTCTTTCTTTCTTTCTTTCTTTCTCTTTCCTTTTTGCTAAAGTCTTCAACTGATTACATGAGGCCCACCCACATTATAAAGTCAATTTATTATAAATGTTAGTAACATTTATATAAATGCATTCACTGCAATATCTAGACTAGTGCCTGACCAAACAACTGGGTATCAGAAACTAGCCAAGTTGACACACATGTAAAATTAACAATTTTAAGGATCTAAAATTAGATTGTACCTATATTGAAATAATTTCTAATTACTCAGTCATCTCAAGCTACTATCCTATGACTTTTTAAAATCTGCCATCTATGTGTTCTAGTACCTATTCATATTTTTGTTCTATTATACGTACATAGTGATATTGTCTAATATGACCCAATTATTATTCGGTGAATCTTAGGAACACATTTGAATATCTGCTAGGCCATGATACTGAAATGACTCACCTCTTTACATTAGTAAAGAATTGCCCTTACCTCCCTCCATTACCTTTTATTTGGAATAACATCTAAACACTTCACGATGAACCAAAATGTCCTATAAGCTTTGGCTCTCAACTGCCTTTCTGACCGTAAGGCCTGTTCCCAGTGGCCCATCCCCAATGTCCTCCAAGCCATTCACATTTCCACTTATCAGTCACTTACTCTTTTCCTTTTCTAGTTATTCACAGAATCTGGCCAATTTCACTCAAGTGTCTGCTCAAATGTCACTTCACCGATGCCTTTCCTGCCACTAGATGTATAAGAGCACTATTGTCATGGGCCAGAACGTTATGTTAGCTCT
>NW_006297017.1:199282-212636 GCF_000327345.1 Myotis davidii | reverse complement strand
CCTATACTTCTTTAAACTGGATATCTCCAAACCATGCTTCTCAGACTCCACTGCCAGCTGGCTTCCTTTCTGGTTGTTCCTCTGACTGAGACAACTCGCAACGAGTCCCCCATTAGAAGATGGGAAGGAAGAAGCCGTTCTGCTTTGCTGGCGCCCCCACTGGCAGCAGTAGCAGCCTCTACTCATTAGCACCAGACAGATTCTTACAGCCTAGAACTCTGTGGTTTCAGCAGCATTGGTGGCAAAAACTCCGGAGTGTTAGCAGCACTGGCTGGCACCTCCAGCAAGTACAACAGTGGGGCACTGATGCCACTCTACAACATTTTCTTGAGAGAGTGTGGGCTCCTGGTTTCCAGCCAGGGAGCAAAAGCAGCTTTTTCTTCCAGGATAGCATTATCTTCCCATTTTGCATATCCAGTCCAAGAAAATAGTCATTTCTTTTTCTATGTTAGGCATTCTCCTCCCCTTTTGCACTCCAGCCCAGGGTTGGTAGGAGTTTCCTAATCTCAAAGTAAGATATTTTTTTTTTTCTGTTTGGTTCCTCCAGATTTTTCAAAATTTTGTATGAATTCCCAATACTCATTTCCGCCCCATTTGAAATACCCGTGATTTCTATTTTCCTGACTGTCTATCAATCTGATATACTCCCCTGTGTTTCCTTGCTCAAGTGAAGATGGCTTAAACACCTTCCAAAAGTACTCTTAGTAATAGCAACTCCCTGGTTTGGACTGGGCATATGACACATATATGTACAAAATGTATTTCATAGTCATGCACGTGTGACCCTATTTAGGACAAGTAAGATATAACTGACTTGTAACAGTGATGTGTGCTACTTATGCATCCTTGGGGGAATTCCATCTTCCTTGCTTCCTAGTGGCTGGGAAATGGAGGTGAGTGGCATGACCTTGGAGATGACAGTTTCTTCACCAGCCCTGGATCTCCCAACTCTGCCCCAACCTGTACCTCACTTAAGCCACTATATTTTGGGGGTCCCCATAACTAAGTTATATAGAAAATAATATTATCAGTGAGATAATTCTGAAACAACACCCTATATTAAATGGCATTGTATTAGCAGTTATGTTGTAACTAGAGGCCCAATGCATGAAATTCATGCAAGTGGCTCAGCCCTCGCAGCGCCAGCTGCCTTGGCCCTCGCAGCCCCGGTTTGTCTGGAAGGTCATCTGGATGGTCATTCCGCTGTTCATTCTAATTAGCATATTAGCTCTTTATTATATAGGATTAGGCATTATTGTAATCTAAAAAATTGGGGATTCATATTATGGAATGACCAAATATATAATAAACAGTTTCTTGTAATTACTTGTTAAAGAACCAAGTGCTGAAGAATCCTGGAGCTCTAATAAAAGTTCTTAAAATAGTGTTTAGGTAAAAGCAAACAAACAAAGGACAAACTTAGAAGATATCTACATTTTCCAGGGCTTATATTGGCAAGGAACTCGGAAATGTGTTCTACAGAGTGTGTGCTTCTTGATTTTTTTGTTTCTGTCCTGAAACAAACTTCAGAGGCTCAAATCTGTCCCAGCAGAACATTTTTTATAAGGAATATATTATCCAAAGCATGGGGACATTTATAGTTTCCATTTAATATATAGTCATTAGCAATAATAGTTACTGCCAGAAAGAAAAACTAAGTGTGGCTAAATGGACTAATCATGGATACCACTATGCTGTCAGAATAGGGAGTCTTCATAATTTCTACCCACCAGCAAGGCTTTGGAGCCTAGGCAATTGTGTGTTTTCAGTTATTTATTTTTCCAAAAGGGCTTTCTCTTAAGGCTGTTGTTTTTATTCAACATTTTATATATAGGAGCCTTCAATTGGACCAGCATTTTTCTACTTCTTAACCTAGGCCATGGATACATAAGTGTTTGCTTTATTATATTTTAAAATCTACATACACATTTAATATATTCTGGTATCTAAACTAATAAAAGGATAATATGCTAATTAGGGCAGACATCTTCCGGACGTCCATCTGGACGTCCATCAGACAAAGCCACAGTGGTTGCGAGGCCTGGGGCTCAGGCAGCCATGGGCTCAGGCAGTCTTGAGCCCCAGTGGCTGCGAGGCCCAGGGATCAGGCAGATGTGGCCTCAGGCAGCTGGGAGCCCGGCGCTTGCGAGTAGGGTGCTGGGGTGGTGCCTTCCCTTGATCATCCTGGTCACCTCCCGCAGAGGGAGGCCAGTAGGACATCCTCTGAGGGCTCCCAGACTGTGAGAGGGGGCAAGCCAGGCTGAAGGACCCCCCCACCTCCAGTTCACGAATTTTCATACAAAAAGCCTCTAATATATATATTAGTAATTGACAGGGCTTTAAAAAATTGTAGAGGTTTTAAAAGGGTCAACATTAAGGCAACTTTCTTTGTCTTTCCAGGTACATTTTTGAGAAAAAAAATCAACATATACTGGGTATATATATATTGGTTCAAAAAACAAAGTCAGGTATATTTTTATTTATAAATTTCTTCTCATTCTCTGGGTAAACGCTTATGAAAGTAAAAGCATCTAAACAGCATATTTAAGAAGTATTAAGAGAGAATTGAAATATGGAGCCATAAATTATTATGAGAGTAAAACTCAACAAGGAACTCAGTGGAAAGATATGGTTTATCTACAGAGTATAAATCATAACAGAGATTATACCAATTTTAGTTAAATCTAACTGCCACATAAAGCTAAATCTGGAGAAAATGTGAACTTCTAGTGTTTGTGTGTGAATATATATATATATATTCATGTGTGTGAATATATATATGTATATGTGTTTTTGTGTTTGTTCAATGTATGCATGCATGTCTAAGTTTGTATTCATTTGTGTGTGTGTTCATGGCTCTATATGAACTTGTGTGTGTGTCATATATGTATGTGTATTTCCATTTGTTGATGAGATCCATATTTGTGTGTTTGGTTTATTTGTATGTTGTATATTACTCTTTACTAGAGTAAACAACAGGAAGTGTCCTTCCTTGAGTTGCACGTGAGGTTCTCAAAATTAATTTATGATAAGATGCCATAAATTTTCATGAAGTGCTCATATTACTTACCCACTTAGGAACCAAACCAGACAAGCTTAAAGTAAGGAAGGCTTTGAAATAGAAAGTGAAAGCATAATGGACACTGAATTCACTAATGTCAAAACTTCAGGAACATACAGAAAAATCAACAAAATACTACATTTTTGCAATTACTGAAGTTAATCCACCACTAATTATTAACTGTATTGCCAGCTTTTGAGGTTTAAATGAGAGAATGCAAGACTGTTATCATAGAACCTAGGACTTAATAGCATTCAAAATAATAGTCATAATAATTGTCATTTTATTTATCAATTTAATTTATGTAGTAATTTTTAGTGAAAAAGAGGTATTGAACACTTCCCTGTGGCAAATTAAGAAGCGTGTTTTCTGAGAAATTCCAGAAGTTCACTTTCTCCCAAAAGACCTTGCAGAATACCTTTAATTACCATGATTCATTCATCATAATCCACTATCTAACATGCACCTCCATGTGAACAGAAACCTGATTTTATCACCATAATGAATATACCGTCATCTCTCAGGGGTATGCCCATATTAGCCACAATTTTATGAGTAATACATAAGACCTGAATACAAATCTATAGTTGTAAAATAAAATTAGCTTATATTAGATAGTATCTATGTACATAAAAGGCTGCTCACAGTAGAATTGCATAGGGATCGATACCAAAATCCTAAGTCCCTTAATGAACAGGGAAGCCAAACACATGCAGATATTTAACTGAACCAAGTATTTAAAGTCATTAGGCTGAGAAAGACATACTGTCTATCTCATAAATATGTTCTTGTCAATGAAATAAAAATATGAAAAAAAACAGTGACTAAAATATTCTTTATCCATAGTTTATGTTAACACCAGAAATGACATTGTCATATGTATGGGTTCCACTTGTTAATAACTATCATCACTAGGAGTTACAACCTTTTCTATGCTTTTGTGCGGAGCCAGTTCAGCCAAGGGGTCCAAGCCTGAGTGAGGGCAGTGAAGGATGGAGAAATGACAGACAGAGAGAATAAGCTGGGTCTAGGTCAGTGGTTCTCAACCCGTGGGTCGCGACCCCTTTGGTGGTCGAACAACCCTTTCACAGGGGTCGCCTAAGGCCATCCTGCATATCAGATATTTACATTATGATTCATAACAGTAGCAACATTACAGTTATGAAGTAGCAACGAAAATAATTTTATGGTTGGGTCACAACACGAGGGATCGTATTTAAAGGGCCAGAAGGTTGAGAACCACTGGTCTAGGTGGATCTTCCTGTGCCTGGCTGAGGCCACAGAGATCCAGAGGCAAGCTGAGCCTTTATTTTATAGCCAGAGGTAACCAAGGCAGTGGCCACCATAGTTACAATGTTCTTGTGAGTTTCACTTGTTTTGGCAGCCCTTGTTGCACTTCCCTCAGCCCATTAGCTACCTAGGAAAGATCTAGGGAGCATTATAAGGTCAAGCCTAATTATGCTAAGAGGACTGTGCCCTCTAAGCTGGGACTTGTTTGTGACTTTACCAACAGGTCAGTCCAAGGCTTAACCCTATAGCCGCGCTCTCCATGCTTTTATGATTTTTTAATTGTACATGCATTTTGTAGACATACTAGAGTCCTGGCCCATGAAATTCGGGCACAGGTAAGGTCCCTAGGCCTGGCCTGCAATCAAGGCCATCTTCCCTGGCTGCCTGGAGCTGGCCCCACCCCCCCTTCCCCCGGCTGACACCCACCCTCGGTTTCCCATTCACCATTGGGTGCCTGATGGCAGGGGAAAGGGACCGAGAGGTCAGCTGTTCCCACTTGCTTGCCAGCCCCACCCCTTCCATGGATCACCCTCTATGTGTGGGGCAACTGGCAGGGTGGAGGCCTTGCCCTGGCGCCCCCCGTATCCCCCGCCACCCACCCCCAGTTTCTTGTTCACCATCAGGTGATCAGAGCCTGCCAGCTGGGGAAAGGGACCAAGAGGTGAACAGTGTACCTCATCATGACTGGTCCAGCGGTTGTTATGGTTATTGTGCCATTAGGGCCAATTTGCATATTACCCTTTTATTATATAGGATAGAGGCCTGGTGCTCTGATGGGGGCTGACTGGCTTGCCCTGATGGGGGCCCCAGATTGGGATGGGGGTTCCTAGCTGGGTGGTGGGGCTGGCCTGGGCATGGGGCCACAGGCAGTTTTGCAGGCTGGCCATGCCCCCAATTGGGGTGGGGGTCCCTACTGGGGGATGGGGCTCGCCTGGGCTAGGGGTTGCAGTCTTTCTGGTCTCTGGTTGTTCTGGTCATTCTACCGTTTCAGTCACTGGGCTTTTAATTATATAGGATTAATTAATTAAATCATGCAGAAAATGTAGTTTTCTGTTTAGGTATCCTTTTTCTGTTCAAGGTATCTTTGCATATCCCTGTCTATGAGCAATATATTTTTCTTGTTCTTCAGTTTAACTCATGAAGGGAAAAGTTAACTTCTTATTTTATAATGCTTACAGACTATCTCACTTTAATTTAAATGTATGCCACATCTGACTCTGAGGTTTATTAAAGTCTTTGGTTTGTATCTACTCTATTTCAGACATTGGCATGTTGAAGAGGTGTGATATTAGCATTTATGTAGTATGCAAGCATGTCTGTCACCCAGGTGGTTCTCTTACAGGTACCTCTCACAGACACCAGAGAGGTGTTTTTGGACAGCCCCCTGAGGCAGAGGGAGAGAGCTGTCCCCACCTCAATTCTTATCATGCTCATAGGAATGAATTCAAAGGAGTGACTCCAAATAATTGATTGTAATAAAGCCAATTTATGGAGGATGGGTGGGTGGGAAGAGATCAACCAAGGAACTTGTATGCATATATGCATAATCCATGGACACAGACAATAGGGTGATGAAGGCCTGGGAAGGTGGGTGGTGTTGGGCTAGAGGAGGTCAATTGGGGGAAAGGGAGTCATATGCAATACTTTCAACAATAAATATTTTTTTTAAATTAAAGTAAGCAAATTTATTAAAGAAGCAAGGCAAACAAATCTACTAAACTATGTCTGAGCTGGAACTCAGATCTGCTTTCCCAACTAGTTTGGGGTTGCCCGGGGCTATATATATATCCTTCTGTTTATAGATTTTAAAATTCCTTTACTAGACATTCTGGTATAGGTTAACTCTGGAGGTCTCTCTCCACGTTACTTTGTTATGGCTTTCCCAGAATTTATGAGAAGCACCTGGCCATTAAATTACTAGACTGCTGGCTTCTCTATTTAAACAGTGGGATGAGATAAGACTGTACTCTTCCTTCCCCCTCCTCCCTCCTCTCTGTTGTCTTTTAGTCGGTTTCAGGGTGATTTAAGCTATGTATTTTCTAGTTGTATTTATTCCCCTTCTCCTCCTCCCCTCCCCTTCCCTTCCCCCTCCTCTTCTGCATTCTTTGGAGAGATAGTAACCATTTGCGCTCAAGTGTCCTTGGTTGGGGGAAGGTAAGAGCTTGCAATTTATTAGTACATGCTGGTTGCAGGTTGCCAAACTGGCCTTAATTTTCTTGTCTTAGTTTCCCTATTCCTCTTGCCCAGGAATTTCCCTAGCTTTTCACTGTCCTATAACAGTTCTAAGCTCTTAGAGACAAGAAGTAAAAATAATCTCATTCAATTTTGAATTTCCACTATCAAAGACCCACCTAACATATTTGGGCATGAATTGTGTCTATACCAGGGGTGGGCAAACTTTTTGACTTGAGGGCCACAATGAGTTCTTAAACTGGAACGGAGGGCCGGAACAAAAGCATGGATGGAGTGTGTGTGTGAACTAATACATGTTAACACTGCTGCTGGTGAAGGAGCGGAGGGGAGAGCAAGAGAACCCTCCACTCTTTCGGCTCCGCGGGCTGGATAGAACAGCCGAACGGGCCGGATGTGGCCCGTGGGCCATAATTTGCCCACGGCTGGTCTATACTGTCATTGAATACCAATGAAAGAAGAGTGAACATTCATTGTTGAAGTGAGACAACTCTACATTTAGGGTAAAAATGGGAATGACAGGAGAACTTCCAGAATGGCAGAATAAAGGGATTGGGAGACCCTCTCCCCAGCAACATAACAATTAATTATATATATATCCTATATAATAAAAGGATAACATGCAAATTGACTGAACGGTGGAACGACCCATCACTATGACATGCACTGACCACCAGGGGGAAAACGCTCAATCCAGGAGCTGCCCCCAGCCTGCAGGTCCCGATTGCCCAATGGGGAACAGGAAACTGGAAGTGGGTGGTGGCAGCAGCTGGGGAAGATGGCCCTGATTGCAGGCCAGGCCTAGGGACTATACCTGCGCAGAAATTTTGTGCACTGGGCCTCTAGTGTGTGTGTATATATATATATGTTTTGTTTTGAAGATAAATTATCAAGTAATGATAGAACTTTATGCTTGTGCTTCCTACACACACACACACATTATTTTGATCTTTCTGTTTGTCTTCACAAAGTTACAATTCAACTGAAAAACAAGATGGGCTGCCTCTTTCTCTGATATACCACCAGTCAATCATGGGATTGTTGTTCTAATAATTCTGCTTAGTCAGTATCTCTTGACAGATTAAAATGAAAGTGAAATATGATACATTGAGTTGACTTGAAAATGCTGCAATTTATAATCATAAATAAAACATGTTTCTACATGTAATCTAATAAGTGAAAGGTCACAGCCCCTACAAGCTGAATGCTTATGATTTAGAAGAGTTTGTAATATGGATATTATATTTGGCTTTTTGCTATTTTTTTTTTATTTAACCCTTACCCCTATAGCAAAATCATAAGTATACAGCCTCCCTAAAGCCACTCTTTGTTCTCATATTTTCTATATCTTAACCTAAAGTACTTTTGTTGCACTATCAATTTTTAGAAAAGTGACATTTTAAGTGCTCTGATACACTGTGCAAAAGAAATTGCTTAAATTAAAATACACGTCTCTAACTCTGATAAATTTTAAAAGAAGAAAAATGCTCCATTATCAGAAGGTTATTTTCACATGCCTGTAAATTAATAGCTCTGTGTTGCCATTAGAATAAAAATGTACTTAAAATGACCTAAATTGTATTTTTATCCTTAAAGAAAGGTCACAATAAATGCAGAAAGATACATTTACTGTATGTGAATACTACTTTTTCAGTCACTGATTGGTAGGACATTTATATCACATAGCTCTTTTGTGCCTCAATATCATGGCATCCAGCTCTCCACCTCCGATTTTAGAACAAACAAATAATTATTAAACTTGACATGGTTATCATTAGAATGGCACACAATCAAATATTTCAGTTGCAGTCTCTTAAGTCAAAGATCACTACACTGAAATGTTTTAACCAAAGTAAATAGAGAAATGTCATAAAACTCCTCAGCAATTATTAGCCTAATTTCAAATATTGTTTCAAGAATCAATTTAACTCACACTGTAACTGTAATTTCCATATGTCACTTTTAACTTTCTTTCTCTACCTTTCCCCCTTATAATTTAGAGCCAGATTTAAAACAGGAAACATCCTTATGTAAAGGAATGCTATCATTTGAAAATTGATATTTACCCAAATTACAAAATAATTATTTTTTCAACTTACTGTCTGCATTATATATTGATTTTCTCATCCACTCATGTGAAAATGTGGAGGGCCATGCATTACAAAATGATGATAATATTATAAAGGTTTAGTAATCAACACCATGTGCTAATATAAACTTGAACTTTAGCAAATGTTCAAAAACAGAATAATATGCAATAAAATTCACATTTTAAAATCAGTCAAAAAGAGATGGATTATTCTATAACTCAGTTGACCACTGAGAAAAATGACACCATAAATCACATTAAATTATATGCCTATATTAATAATTAAATGTAAACTATATTTTAATTAATTTATTCTTTGCCAAAGGCATACATTTAGGGACAAAGGACAGAATTTAAATCATGAACTCACAATGTCATCTGTTATAGAAATCCCTCTAAATATAACAAAAACATGATATTTTTGAGTCCAGCCCTAGCTGGTTTGGCTCAGTGGATAGAGCATCGGCCTGCGAACTGAAAGGTCCCAGGTTCGATTCCAGTCAAGGGCACAGGGTTGTGGGCTCAGTCCCCAATGGGGGGCATGTAGGAGGCAGCCGATCAATGATTCCCTCTCATCATTGATGCTTCTATCTCTTTCTCCCTCTTCCTTCCTCTCTAAAAATCAATAAAAATATATTTAAAAATATTTTGAGTCTAAAATTTTGGAATATTTACCTTCTGCCAGGCCAAAGAAAGTCTTTTATAATATGTATAAAAAATAAGACTTTAATAATTAAAAAATAATATTATATGATATTTAAAATGTTTATCTTTAAAACACATGTAAAGGAAAAACAAAAAATGCATCAAATAAGTATGATAGATGAAAACGGATGCCATTAATAAATAATATTCTCTTACATGTCAGTTTTAAAGGTGGGCAGCTCCAAAAGAAAATGGAGAAAACTTGTCAAGAGACAATCTCCAAGGAGCAATAAATGACCAATAAACAGAAAAAGGAATGAGAAACTTCATAAGTGATAAAAAGTTTAATCAAGAAAATGTGCACTCAAACAAAAAGTTAAATATTTTTCACCTTTGAAATTGGCAAATATATGTAGAGATAGTCCTTGCCCCTGCAAAGTGCAAATGAAATTGCTTGTGGCACACACATGAGCCATTTCTCGTGACAATGCAGATAAATAAATTCATTTTTTACTGGTACCATCTTCCTAGAAGACAAATGTCTTGATTAGCCATTCTTACTTCTACACTGAACCAAAAAATGGACTCACAATATATTTGGAAAACTGAAGTTATACTCAGTTTGTAGAGTATGACCTCATTTTTCTAAAATATGTTTGTATACATATACTATGTTTGCATACATACACTTGTCTGTGAATAAAGATATTAACATAAAAGTGGTAGATATATTTGAGTTTGGCATTATGGGTGACAATTTCTTATTCTTTCATATTTCAGAAATTTTTAGAGTCAGAGCTTCTTTTGTAATTAGGGTGAATTTCCATTTTCAAATGATAGCATTCTTTTATATAGGAATGTTTTTCTATCTTAAATCTGGTTCCAAATTATAAAAAACATAGAAAGAAAGAGAAGTGTATGTCTATATATGTGTAGTTGATTTTGTTTCATTGCTTCCACAGTAGGATAATCATTTAAAGGAAAAAGTTTTTGCTTTGCCAGTGCATCCTTCTACTTAATGTAAAATAGTGAATTATTTATTTATGACCAAATAACTTCAAATAACATTTAAAAAATAAAAGTTAAAAGAAAAATAATCGTATGTGTTTAAATAATATTCTCTAGGGCATATATCTATAATAATAATAAAAGCATAATATGCTAATTGGACCATACGTCCTTCCAGATGACCTTTTGGAAGAAGCCAGGGCTGCGAGGGAAGCCCGGGTCCTGGTTGCCAGTGGTAAGCCAGTGCCAGCAGCCAGGGGATGGAAGGCCTACTCTTGCACGAATTTCGTGCATCAGGCCTCTAATATATATATATATATATTCCAAACCCTTCTATCAGTTGCATAGGAACCATTCATATTCTACATTTAATCCTCAATTTACTTAACACTGAAAATCAGGAGTTGCCATCTCTGTTAAAGTGATCACACAATGTAATCTAAGTCCATCCTATAAATAAATAGTGTATTTTGATTAAAACTTTGAGTTTTAAGTGTGATCCACTTATATTAAGAACAATGATATTTTCATTCCAATAACAAAATAAAATGTTTAAAGCAATGTATACTCTAAATATGTATTGTCATGTATCTACCCTTGTACTTGTTGTCACCAACTCCATCCTCCAGGGCCTTTGTGCTGACCTCCTGATATCAGGCCCCCGAATTACTCTAATTGTGAGGGGCAAGCACAAGTACCGAGGAGGAATGCAGAAAGTGCTCCTGACCTGATGCTTCATATGCATAACTAATCAAGCCTCAGCTGACATTGATTCAAAAGTGTAAGCCAGCAGAGATGGCATCATTAAGCTATCCAGTATCATCTTAGAGAAAATATTTAGCTTCAGAGGGGATTTCAAGGTAAGTTCCAAGCTACAGAGTCTGAAAACGCCACCTGATACATAGCTTTGGGCTGGTGATTTGAATAAAACTTGATGATATCTACGTTGACAGTCTTGACAGGTCCTAGCCACGTGCACATATGAAAGGAACAAGGTTACCATAACAGCTGAGCTGAGAAAACACATCTGACAAATGGGAGAGTAGAAAATACAGTTCATGTTATTTATCTTGCCCCAGACCACAGTTGCTATAATATCCTGGAGAAATAATTTAATTTTTCCAGAAATAGAATTTTAAGAATCATAATTCAAATATTATTATTTTCTGGTGCCTATTAATGATCATTTCTGTTTTGTTGTGTTAGTTTTATTTTTAAAGTCAAAAGATTGGTGCTTCCTTGTAATAAAATAAAGCACAGAGAGCAATGATTTGAAAACTAAAAACTACCTTTCAAAACTGTGTCATCAGTTTACTTTAAACAAGTCGAATGGCATGGCATAGTGGAACAAAGTGGCAATATATTGTGAAATGTCCTTGGATCTGTGTGATGAAAGTTAATAATCATCCCTCCTCGATTTTATATGATGCAGGATGATAATATTGTTTGGAAAATAATAGGTGGTAGACAAAAAGAAAAAATAATTTCCACTTCAGCAACCTGCAGAATAACCACCCACCTTGACTTCAGAGCAGATAATCCAAGCTGGAAGGACTTATGTACAAAGGTGCAATAATGAGATGTTTAAATGTGTTAGCCCGTTGTCCCTTCATATACTGTATAGGCACTGCATAATGTCGGGTCTCCTGTGAGGCTGCCTGGACAGGGGTTTTCATTGGGACAGGTCATAAATACTCTCCGGCTCCTCTGCTTTACTGGGGTTGAGGGTAATTGTGTGAAGTTAAAAATATATTGCTGGCGTGGCCTCATGCCCTCTTGAGCTAAACATGAAAAGGAAATCATGAATACAGAAAGTTTCCGTTTTATTTGAGGGTCACAAAGGACAAAAAGGAACAACACAAAGCCCCTTGGCATATAGGACGATCTAAGAACTATTTCATAGAACTGTGAAAGGGCTGTGACTGTACGAGGGTGGGAGTTCCCTTTGCCTCCTCTGTACAGCTGAGTAGCACACGTGGGAAATTCTTTTCATCTGCTCTGAGATATATTTTAATGAAAAGTTGGGCAGAAAGTTCATCAGATGGGGGGTCCTTTAACTCCCCAACTAACCCAAATCATATTATCATGGCTTTTAAATACAAGTTAAGTAGTGTTGGCATCTCAGCCAAAATAGCTTTAGTCAGTAAAGATGCAGTTTCATTTTACCACCTGAATAGAGTTATGTCAACCAGATATGTAGAGTCGGATAATCAGTTTCCTCAGGCACAGACCATGAGGACAAGGCACTATGTCTCCCTTTTATATACTCAAATCTAATCCCAATATTATGACATACTTGATGCTAACAGGTAAGTCAAAGAAATACTTAAATTTTAAACAACTTCATAGTATTTTATTTATTGAGGCATACTGCATTTCTTTTAAATTAACATATGTTTGGTGCCTTTAAATTTGTCTATGAAGTTTCCTATGACTTCTCCTTACAAATACACTTTGGGTGATTTTTTTCACCCACAATTCTGTCAATGTTGCAAAATAACATTCTCAGCAATATAGTATTTTTAATGTGTAAATACATCACATAAACAAATTGAGAGATAAAAATCACATAATCATATCAATTGATGCAGAAAAGGCATTTGAAAAAGTCCAACACCCTCTTCTGATAAAAACGCTCAGCAAAGTGGGAATAGAGGGATCATACTTTAACATAACAAAAGCCCTATATGACAAACATATAGCCAACATCATTCTCAGTGAGCAAAAACTAAAACCGTTTCCCCTTAAGAACAAGAACAAGACAGGGATGCCCACTTTCACCACTCCTGTTTGACATAGTACTGGAAGTGCTAGCCAAAGTGATCAGACAAGAAGAGGTAATAAAAGGCATCCAAATTGGAAAAGAAGAAGTAAAATTGTCATTATTTGCAGATGACATGATACTGTACTTAGAAAACCCTGAAGACTCCATCAAAAATTATTAGATACCTTAATAAATGAATTCGGCAATGTAGCAGGATACAATATCAACACCCCAAAATTGATGACAATAATGAATTCTCAGAAACAGACATTAAACAAACAATCCCATTTTTTTATTGCCACACAAA
>NW_006297017.1:196129-197532 GCF_000327345.1 Myotis davidii | reverse complement strand
TGTGTAATACCTTAACCAATAAAAAAAGAGGAAAATTTGAATAAGTAAAATTTCGTTGGAAAAAATGGGCAATTTTCTCTTCGAATATATGAGATCAGAGGAAAAGGTCATACTTAGACTGTTGAATTGATGTGTATATAAAAGGACACAGACACCAGGGGGTTGAGGGCATGTGTGCGGGGGGGATGAGGGGATAAGGACACATATGTAATACCTTAACCAATAAAAAAAGAGGAAAATTTGAATAAGTAAAATTTCGTTGGAAAAAATGGGCAATTTTCTCTTCGAATATATGAGATCAGAGGAAAAGGTCATACTTAGACTGTTGAATTGATGTAAGTATATAAAAAATTCTCTCTTATCTTTTTAGATGTAAAGAAAGGTGTTATAAGTTTTAATTGATGAAAGCTATAAAGACACTAAATAAATAATTTTGGCATTTCTAAGTAATTCAACTCTGTAAAGCAGGCATTATGGAAAATCAACTAATGTTAATAATTGCTAACACTGATTGTGCACTGCATGCAAGGCAAGCCCTGAACCTCTAAAACTCTTTTTGTTCCTCCAACAACCTCGTGGCATATAACTTTATTGTTTCTAGTAAAGAGGTGAAATTCTGATACAAAAGAGGCTAAGAAATTGCTAGTAAATGATGAAGCTGAGATATAATCCAGAAAGTCTAGTTTAAGAGCTTTGCTTTTAGCCCCTATACCTTGTTATATAGCATTATTTAAGAAACAAAAATTTTACATATTTCTTAAATCATGATTAGATGTTTTCCATGACCATGTTATTATCTGAAAACAGCGATGGTACTGTAAAATATCCAAATAAAGCATTAGTAGAATATGCAAAAAATGAATCTAATTTCATATTCCAAAATTAAGTGTAAAAATACTTTCTCTGTCAGATTGTTTCATCTATGTCACAATCTTTTTAATTTAATATATCAAGGGCATGAATAAAAGACAACATGTATAGCTGAAGAAGTTATTAATGCCAAGGAAACTATTAACACAATTCTCAACAGTTTGTTCTTGATATTCAGTCGGGACTTAGAGAGATAATTGAAGTGGCCTTTGAGCTTTTCAATCACATAATGCTTTCAGCTTCAGAACTATTGAGAAAAATCTTAGCTATTTGTATTTAATATTCTTATATTGAAAATATTTACTAAAGCTAAATTGTCTCTTTTTAGAGAGTATATAATAGACATGTGCTTAGACTTTCACACCATCACTTTATTTGAAGACATACAATCTGCTGTTCATTCCACTCTCTGTCTATGGCCCTAGTTCATGGTTACTTGTGTTTGTAAGTCACTCCATTTTATTTATAGTTCTGAAAGTTCTAACTTATGGTCCCCACACTCACTTCTATAGTAGAATCTGATTTCATTGTAC
>NW_006297017.1:190944-196024 GCF_000327345.1 Myotis davidii | reverse complement strand
AAAGGACTTGTAGGCATGCAGATAAGCCTAACCAATGGACACAGACAACAGGGGGGCGAGGGCATGAGTGGGGAGGATGGGGGGGATAATCTGGGGATAAGGGCACATATGTAATAATTTAATCAATAAAGAAATTTTAAAAAAAACCCACACTGAAATATCACCTCATTCCTGTCAGAATGCCTGCCATCAATAAGTCAACAAACAGTAAGTGTTGGTGAGGAAGTGGAGAAAAGGGAACCCTTGTGCACTGTTGGTGGGAATGTAGACTGGTACAATCACTGTGGAAAACAGTATAGGATTATCTCAAAAAATTAAAATGGAACTGCCTTATCACCCAGCGATTCTACTTCTGGGAATTTATCTGAAGAAGCCCAAAACATGATTTTGAAAGAATATATGCACTCCTATGTTCATTGCAGCATGATTTACATTATCCAAGATTTGGAAGCAGTCCAAGTGCCCATCTGTAGATGAATGGATAAAAACAGCTCTGGTGTATTTACACAATGGAATACTGCTCAATCATAAAAAAGGAGAAAACCTTACCCTTTGTAATAGCATGGGTGGTTCTGGAGAGCATTATGCTAAGTGAAATAAATGAGTCAGGAAAAGACAAATACCATATAATTTCACTCTTATTTGGAATATAATGAACAAAACAAACAAACAAAATAGAGACAGACTTATAGATTTGAAATTATAAAACTCTTAGAAAAATAGGAAAAATTTTCATGATTTTGGATTTGGCAGTGATTTCCTGGCAAATTTGATTTCTTGACACCAAAAGCACATGCAACAAAGCAATAATAGACAAATGGAACTACATCAAACTTTAAAACTTGTGAACAGCAAAACAAACAACAGAGTGAAAGACAACAAGTAGAATGGGGAAAAAAATATTTGCAAACTGTATATCTGATAAAGGTTAATATCCAGACTTATAAATATTTCCTACCACTCAATAATAAAAAAAATGCAATTAAAAAGTGGGCAACGGACTTGTCAACTGAAGGTCATCACTGCCAATTCAACACCAATAAGAGTCCCCAGTTTGGAATATAATGGGTGAGATGAGACTTTATTCAGTGTAAACATCTCAGTTGAGAGTCAGCTTGGCTGTGGAACAGCTCAGTTGTGATACAGTGTGACTGTGGGACAACATGGCTGTTAAAAAGCTCAGGCAGGCTGGCCTGGGAAGGGGGCTGCTGTGTTATCGCTCAGCTCGAGGGAGTCAGCTTCACTCCACTCCACTCCGCTCTACTGAGACACCTCTGCTCGACTCAGTGTTACAGTTTCAGCTCTGGTGTTACAGCTCTGGCCCAGGAAACAGTCTTTAATGGAAACTGAAAATGTGCCAGAGGCAGGGCTGACATATAGAAAGAGAACTTCGCACCACTGGTCCCAGTTTGACCCATTTATATGCAAATGAGGACTACAAATCTTCACAGTTTTATTGGTCCAAAAAGTACTGTTCTGATTGGTCTGAATAAAGCCACTCAGATTGGCCAGTGAAAATGCAAATGAAGATACAGCAGCACAATTGAGATTGGACAGGGAAAGTCTCAGGGATACCGATCTAATAGGAGCCTAGTAGCTTCTTTATGAGGATCATCTCAGGAGGCAGGCAGATCAATGAAGCTTCTTCCTGAGGCACAGAGAACATGAGAGGCCCCTGTGTAGCAATGACTATTAGACTCTGCTTATAAATTTGAGTCCTGTTAACCAAGAGGAGAGCTTCGGGACAGGTATACTCTTCTAAGAGTAAATTGACTTCAGTAGACATTTCTCCAAAAAACATAAACAAATTTCCAACAAGCATATAAAAAGATGCTCATTGTCACTAATTATTAGGTTGTTACACATCAAAATAGGTTGAGATTCCACCTCGCATCTATTAGCATAGGTGCAGTTGGTGGAAATGCAAAATTGTGCAGCCATTATGGAAAACATTATGAAATTTCCCCCCAAAATTGAAAATAAAATTATCATGCAATCCCACTTAAGGGTATCTATAATAATAAAAGTGTAATATGTTAATTAGACCGGACAGCCGAACGACCTTCTGGACATCCTTCCAGACCAGTGGTTCTCAACTGGTGGGTCGTGACCATGGGAAAACACATATAGCATATTAGATATTTATATTACAATTCATAACAGTAGCAAAATTACAGTTATGAATTAGCAACGAAAATAATTTTATGGTTGGGGGTCACCACAATATGAGGAACTGTATTAAAGGATCATAGTATTAGGAAGGTTGAGAACTACTGTTTCAGAAAAAGCCATGGCGGCGGGGCTGAGGCAGAGGTGGTTAGGGGTGATCAGGCAGGCAGGCGAGCAGTTAGGGGTGATAAGACAGGCAGGGAGAGGGGATAGGGGCGATTAGGCAGGTGGGTGAGTGGTTAGGGGTGATCAGGCAGGCAGGCAGGCAGACAGGTGAACAGTGAGGAGCCTGTGGGATCGGGCCTAAACTGGCAGTTGGACATCCCCCACAGGGTCCCAGATTGCGAGAGGGTGCAGGCCAGGCTGAGGGGAACCCCCACCCCCATGCAAGAATTTTGTGTACCGGGCCTCTAGTATATAAATAATAATTGAAATCTCAAAGAGATACAGGCTGGGAAAAAGTATATTTACAGTTGTTCATATGGAAAATAATATAAGAATTAATAAATAATATAAGAATAAACTCTGTCTGGCATACTCACACGACTATCTACTTTGCCCTGCCCTGTATTTGGATACCCGTGTTTATTGCAGCATTGTTCACAACAGCCAAGAGGGTGTAGTCAACCTACACATCCAACAGAAGAATGGATAAAGAACATGTGCTACATACATGCAATGAACTAATATTCATTAAAAGAATAAAATTGTGACATATACCGAAACATAAATGAACTTTGAGAACATTCTAACTGAAAGACACAAAAAGACAAACACTGTGTGATTCTGCTAATGTGAGGTACCTTAAATGGTCAAACAGAAATAGAAAGTAGCATGGTAGTTGCTAGGAGCTGGGGGTTGGGAAAAGGAATTTGTTGTTCATTGGGTATAAAGTTTCAATTTTACAAGGAAAAAGTTCTAGTGATTACACAAGCATGATATGTCTGTTGTAACTATTTTGGAACTGCAGAGTCTATGGAAATCTTTGAACTTCCCAGGGAAGGACCTGAAGGTGAGTTTTGGTTAATTTTAACCAGCTCTTACTTAGACAGTAGCCGCTTTCCACCCCCGAGCTGCAGGGAGGCTTTCCTTCAAGGTTTCTGGAGCAGCTCATGAAGCCAGAGTGAGCAGCCTCCACGGATCAGGATCTGTGCTCTGATTGCTGATTGTACCTTCTGGTTGCAGAGATGCAGACAGAGCTGGGCTGACACGATGCAGCCCTCCCCATCATTGTTGCAAGCTTCTCCTCCAGCTGAAGGAACTTTTAGGGGATTTAAAGGACTGGCACCTTTTGTTTGCTTGTTTACTTCTTTTATTTTTCTCTTCTTCCCCTTTTAGGAGCTAGGTATTTAAGGACTAGGACATTTGAAAGCAACTGCATATGTGGGAGAATTTAGAAAATCACCAAGCATGCTCAGGGGAAGTCACAGACTCAAAAAGTCCTGAGCAGATCATAAGTTTATAGTTCAAACTGATCTGTGTACAGATACGTCACATAAAGCCACAAAATACAAAACAACAAACAAACAACAACAAAAAAAACCCCAGCAAATCCCAGGGGAAAGGGATCTCCTGAGTTTCTCTCCTATCAGATTAAAATGTCCTGTTTTCAGCAAAACATCACAAGACGTACAAAGAAATAAGAAACTGTGGCCCTGTCAAAGAAAAAAACATTGACGGAAACTGTCCTTGTGAAATGTCAGTTGGTGGACCTACTAGACTAACGTTTTAGATCAACTATCGTAAAGATGCTCAAACAGAAGAAAAAGAACCAAAATGGAAATCTGGAGCTTAAGAGGTCCAATAAATGACATGAACAACCCACTAGAGAGATTGGGTAGCAGATCTGAAACAGCAGAAAAATAAAGAACCAGCAAGATTTAAAATAGAACAACAGATACTATTGAGTCTATGGAGCAGAAAGAAAATAAACTGTAGAAAAGTAAACAGAACCTAAGAAAGCAGCTGTGCACCATGAAGTAGACCAGCATACACAGTGGGGACTCCTCGAAGAAGAGAAAGGTCGAGTGGGGCAGAGGTTAGTTGGAGAAATAATGGCCAAATATGCAGCCAAGATAAAAAAATATTTGTGGAGTAACTGTCACCAGTGGAAGGCTATAGGTGTGAGAGGGGGCAGAAGTACCCTGGCAGCTCTCAGGTGTTTGGTGCTGGTCTGTTGAAGGCCTGGGGCAGGTGGTGGAGGCAGGCTAGGAGTCAATGGGAGGGGAAAAGGGGCATATGCAATTTTTTCAACCATTTTTTCAGTAAGGATTTAAACAAAATAATGTTCACTGAAAAACTATGTAATTACATGGGAAACAGCTTATGTTACAGAAAATGTGTAAATGACAGTTATAATAATTTAAAAGAATAAAACATAAATAAAATCACCCTCACCTCCTACAGTAACAAATCTCCAGTAATTCCCCTCAACCCACCCACCACCCCCTACCCCCACATACAGGTTTAGGATTAAGATAGCCTGAATTCAAATTTGGCCCCTAGAATAGAACACTAGATTTGTGAACTTTGGCAAGTAATTTAATTTTCTGTGCTCTCAAATATAAAATGGGAATAATAACCTCATTATGATTATTACATGATAATGCAATATATATATATATATATATATATTTAACATAATCCTTGCCATATGATAGCATTTTAGTAAATTTTAGCTATTATTAGTTTATTAATATTGAGGAATGGGAGATGAAGTAGAGAGTTAAGGTCAATCATCTCATTAGGGCTTCATTAGTAGCTGTTTTCCATTGAATCAATTTTCCAACTCTCCCTGAGCTTCAGCTTCCTTAAAAGTTAAATGGAGCTATTATCTACTCTTCAGAATTGTTGTAAACAGTAATTGTAGTATTTGCACACTCTTGACAGAAAATAGGTACTCAATAAATGT
>NW_006297017.1:186961-190891 GCF_000327345.1 Myotis davidii | reverse complement strand
CATCAAAATTCATAGAAGTGAAATGAATAAATGTGTTAAGAGTATTATATATTATTTATCTTATCTTTCTAATACCTGGGCATTTGTGTAAGGACATTTTCCACTTATGCATTAAGCAGTTAAATTATCAATGTACTAGAGGCCTGGTGCATGAAATTCGTGCACTTGGGGTGAGGGTCCCCCAGTCTGGCCTGCACCCTCTCACAGTCTGGGAGCCCTCAGGGGATATCCTACTGATGTCTTAGGTCTGCTCCCCTTAGTGTTGCCGTGGAGGTAGGAGTGGCTTCTCTGCCACTGCACTCACTAGCCTATTAGCCATGAGCCCAGCTCAGGGCTTCTGGCTGAGTGGCACTCCCCCTGTGGGAGTGCACTGACCACCAGGGGCAGCTCCTGCATTGAGCGTCTACCCCCTAGTGGTCAGTGTACATCATACTGACCAGTCATTCTGTCATTCAGGCGATTTTCATATTAGCCTTTTATTATACAGTACTAGAGACCTGGTGCATGAAATTCGGGAGGGTGGTGGTCCCTCAGCCTGGCCTGCATACTCTCACAATCTGGGAATCTGGGACTGCTGGCTCCTAACCGCTCGCCTGCCTGCCCGATGGCCCCGAACCACTCACCTTCCTGCCTGATTGCCTCTAGCTGCCTCTGCCTCAGTCCCTGCCACCGCGGCTTCATTCAGAAGGACATCTGGAAGGTCATTTGGCTGTCCAGTCTAATTAGCATATTATGCTTTTTTTATTATAGATTAGAGAAACATTGAAAATTCTATTGAAATATTATGTACTTTTAGAAGTACACAAAATATTACTGAAGTCTTAGGTGAAAAATTAAATTTACTCTCAGATTGTTTTATTTTTCACATATTTTGTCTACATTAGCATAGAAACTAAGCTTAATAAATTGTGATCAGTAAATTTATAACTTTCTTCAACTTTTATTTAATAAAACGCTAAACATTTAACATATATCTTTATAATAATTTATTTCACACTTTAGTATTTTATTCATTTTTTATTTATTTAACAATTGATATTGAGAGTCTGTTAGTTCAAGGCACTGTACTTAGTGTTGGTACATCACAGTGAAATAAATCGACATTGTTTTGCTCATTGGGAAACTTAATTTGTGCATGATTTCTGGCATGAAAATTTTTTTTTGCATTTATAAACTTTTAGGTATTCTTTTAAACTTGTACCAATAGCATAAACTCAGACTCTTAAATAGCTATTTCAAAAGCCTTATCTATTACTGTGTATTTTGATGTTAGTAGTAAATAAATTTTGAACAAGATAGTAACAGAGGGTAACTGTTCTGTACAGAAGGAAGATATAACATAGATAAGTATCATAATTGTTTGCAATATATTTTGCACCTCAATGCTTTATAAAAGTTACAATGAATTCTGTGCCAAGAATCATCTTCTACTTTATGAAATCTAATTGTGTGGTTATTGCAATATATTTAGCAGTGGCATTACAAATGCAATGTGATAATAGATTTCAAAATAATTTGATCTATAAAGAGGAATCTCAGAATTAAGGTTTAGTATGTTCGGCAAAATGTAATTGCCTGGTTAAAGAAAGGCACCTGCTGATGTAGTGTTAATTAGATAGTCATGTTCTCCATGTCACTGCTAGTTTCACTTCATAGCACTACAGAAATGGCTGCTTTTGAGCTTGATAAATTTTTCTTCATTAATTTAGGTTTTAATTTCTAACAGTGCCTAGTTCCAGTATCACAATCACTATTATATTATGTATTTATGTTCCTCTTATTACATTTTTAACTTTAGGAGGAACTAATGATTTATTTCATATCAGCTTCATATATGTTTTTTTTAATATTCTCCTCAGCAATTTTTAGTATGTGCAAGAATATTAGCTTTGATACTCTACCCTATAGAAGAAAGTACTATTATAACACCTCTGATATTTCAGCGAGCTATGGGCCCTGATACAGACCTTATACAATAAGATGACAGTTAAGTGCCTACATACTGAACATAGAAGAATTTCCCATAACCAGGGGCTTTATTTATATATTTGACCACACAATTCATTAATTCCAATTTCTCTTGACAATATCTTTCAACTTTAATTTTAAAAATTATTATTATTCTCATTATCAATGTTATTTGAACTGAGATTAACTATGTTGCCAAACAAAAGAAACCAATGCTAATGATACCCCAAAAGTTCTTTCAGACCTCAGAGGTCTCTGTATTGAGAGAGCATTTCAAAATGTGGAGTGAAAGGATTTCTCAAAATAAGGCCTAAAAGTATGTGCTTTTCAAATATTTTTGTGAGAATATGGAATTTGATACAATGCTACTAGCAAAAAAAAAAAAATAATGTATCCTTTTAAAACCCACTGTATTTTTAATAGCTAGGGAGAAGGTAAGTATAAATGAACTGGCTTAATAGCAAATAGAAAACTGTATTTTAGTAAACCATCCAAAATATGAGAAATCCACACCCTGTGGCCAAAAAAGTGTTTTTATTTTCCAAAGAGCAAGAGAAGATTTCTAAGGAAAAACTGTAACCTGAGGTTTACACACACACCGACACACACACACACACAAATTTGATTCTCTATCCCCCACCTCAGAATCACCCTCCAAAGGAAATGACCTACTAAATTGTAAAAAAGGAGGAATTGTACTCACTATGGAAACTAACAAAGGTATCAAAATGACATAACTTCACTAATATTTTTAGTAGGTAGGAGGCAGAAAAGACTAAATTAAGCCTGAAACCCTTCGGTTTCATTCCTTTTGCCAGAATTTACTTCTGAGGATCCTAAACCAACAAAAATATCCTCTATGTTGTAGTGAGCAAGGATGAGAGGCAGAATCTGTCTCTGAATTCCATTTAAAGCTATTGTAAGCTTTGAAAAGTAATATATATAATCTGAGGGTAATGTTGACAATGCAGTATAGTAATTGGTAAGACAAGAATTCATATACTTAAGTCAGTTTGGTGAATTTTTCCTTGAAGCCAACAGAGTTGTGTCTGACAGAGTCAGCCAGATGAGTCAGAGAGCAGGGAGGGAGGAGTGGCAGGGATGCCGTGAATCAAAGGATGTAGTTAATGGAGTGCAGGTCTCCATTGACAAGAAGATTGCAACTTATGTCCAGGAATATTAGACAAGGAATTTTCATAGCAGTTTTAACAGTGGAGATACAGATCTGTCATTATTGGCAGATGACACAACTGTCAGTCTGAGAGATTGAATTGAAAAATGATGATAAACAATATCAGTTTAGTAAGATCACAATAAAATATACAAAAGCACATAGCTTTTGTATAAATAAATAATAACTACATCATTTTTCCAGCTTTACTGAGATATAAATAGAGGTATAACATTATGTAAATGTAAGGTGTACAATGTGATAATAGAATACTCATATAATTATGTAAATAGTTAACACAATAAATTAGTTAACACCTCTCTCTCACCTCACATAATTACCATTTCTTTTAGGAATGAGAACATTTATGATCACTTAGAAAGTTTCAAGTACTGTATATAATGCAGCATTGTTAACTATAGTTACCACACTGTACATGAGATCCCCAGCACTTACTCCTCTTAAAACTGGGATTTTGTACCTTTTGACATCTTCCCATTTCCCAAAACCCTTAGCCCTAGGCAACCACCATTCTACTCTCTGTTCCCATGATTTAAGCTGTTTTAGACTCCACATATAAGTGAGATCATATAATATTTGTGTTTCTCTTTCTGATTCATTTCACTTAGCATAATGCCCTCAGAGTCCATCCAAATTTGTCACAAATAGCAGAATTCCCTTCTTTCTTGGGGCTGAAAAACATTCCTGTGTGTGTCTGTGTGTGTGTGTTGTGTGTGTGTGTGTGTGTGTGTGTGTGTGTGTGTGTGTTTGTGTGTGTGTGTGTGTGTGTT
>NW_006297017.1:173703-186838 GCF_000327345.1 Myotis davidii | reverse complement strand
GTGTGTCTGTGTGTGTGTGTGTGTGTGTTTATGTTCTTTATCAATTCATATGTAGGTGGACAATTAGATTGTTTGATATCTTAGCTATTGTGAATAATGATGCAATGAGCATGGGAATGCAGCTATCTCATTGAGATATTGATGTAATTTCCTCCCAATATACACCCAGAAGGGTGATTGCTGATCATATGGTAGTTTTATTTGTAATTTCTTGAGGAACCTACACCTCCATACTGTTTTCTATAGTGGTTGCACAAGTTTACATTTCTACCAACAGTGCGCATGGATTCCCTTTCCTTCACATCTTCTCCTATGCCTGTCTTCTCCTTTCTTTTTGATAATAGCCATTTTAACAGGCATGAGGTGATACTTCATTGTGGCTTCGACTTGCATCTCCTTGCTGATGAGTGATACTGAGCACAGTTTCTTGTACCTATTGGCCATTTGCACGTTCTCTTTGGAAAAATGTGTCTTCAGTTCTTCTGTCCTTTTTAAAAATTGGATTGTTCGTATTTTACTATTGAGCTGTATGAGTTGCTTATATATTTTGGATATTAACTTATCAAATGGATGGTTTGCAGTATTTTCTCCCATTCCACAGGTTGACTCACAACTAATAATCAACAAGGAAGCAAAAAATGCTCAATAAGGAAATAATAGTCTATTTAAGAAATGGTGTTGAGTAAACTGGGTAATCACATGCAGAAAATTGAAACTGGACCTCTTTCTTACACTACTCACCAAAATTAACCCAAAATGAATCAAAAACATAAGCATAAGGCCTGGAACCCTAACACTCGTGCCAGAAAATGTAGGGTAAAAGCTCCTTGACATTGGTCTTGACAATAATCTTAATATAACACCAAAAGCAGAAGTAACAAGAGCAAAAATAGACAAATTATATCAAACTAAAGATCTGCACAGCAAAACAGACAACCAAGCAGTTATTTTAATTAAAAATTTCAAGAAATGATTATGACCTAGATAAAGATATCAGCAAAATGATCATAATGAATACAAGGAAAAAGGAACAAATAGAGACACAATAATTTGATAAAATTGCATGAAATGAGACAATAGGTAAATGGCCATAACATAGGATAGCTCTAAATAATACAGGGGTGGGCAAAAGTAGGTTTAGAGTTGCTTTGTGACATTTTTGGAGTTAATAAAGCTATTGTAAAAATCATAGCCTGCATGTCTTTCTTCATACAAACAACGTAAACCTATTTTGCCCATGCCTCCTGGATGCACAAACTTTATAAATAATGTTTTTAGTTATTAAGTAAAGCATGAAATGAAAACTATTAAATATCTAAGGAGCACAAAAAGTAAGAGGTAATGTTTAAAATATACAAGGCTTAATAGGAAAACAAGGTGCATATCTCCAGCAACTAGACTGAGTGCTGGACTGTACGTGAAACTAAAAGCCACACCCTCTAATCACAGTGCAAACTTCGACATATAATGAAAAATTATGTTTATTTTCACACTGACTCCCCTTCACCTGTCAGTTATTTTAGTAGATATTTAGCCTCTCCATGCATTCCCACACATGAAAAATCAATGGAAAAATATTTTAACTAGCAATCTAATTGAACTCAATTTAGTCCAAGTGTGTCAGGAAAAAAACAAGTTGTCATTGGGAGTCTCCACTATGAATGATTGTTTCAAATTTGAACCAACCAAACTATAAATTAAAACCAAAATTCTAGAGTTGAAACAGAAGTAATTTTAAAATGTGCTTCCTTTTTATTTTTGGAAGACCCTCAGGTTTTCAGAATTAATTGTATTTTAAGGAAAATAATTTTCAGTCTAATATAGGCTACATATGGATATTTCCTTTTGTTCTCTGTCTTAAGCAATGGAAATATTTCACTTTTTATAACACCTACACAAAATTTAATCATATCATCTGGTTTTGGCTTTGAAAAGCATCATTAAGTAGAAAGCTGAGATAAGAACAATTTAATGTTACTTTAACCCTGACACTTGATTCTATTAAAAAGTGACAGTGCAATATGAATTGGTCAGGCTAGCCCACTTGCACTTGTCAGCAACAAAGCCAGTTTAAAATGCTGTTGAAGAAATGTTTTAATGTGACTCAATTCTATTTCATGACTTTGGAGAAAAATCATATCATTTCAATTGTTTTCTGCTTAAAATTGTTTTATTTCAAGCTAAAAATTATCTTTATTATAATAGGATTGTCAATCAAAATCAATTTATGGTTTTAGGAACTGTAAAATATCTTATGCTCAAAAATTTTAACATGATTGAAGGTCTAGCATTTTAAAATATGCTTTTCTACTTTTTCTATTATTTGACAATTATATTACCTGAAATTATATTTTCTAAAGTTTTTTTAAATATATTTTATTGATTTTTTTGCAGAGAGGATGAGAGAGGGATAGAGAGTTAGAAACATTGATGAGAGAGAAACATTGATCTGCTGCTTCCTGCACACCTCCTACTGGGGATGTGCCCACAACCAAGGTACATGCCCTTGACTGGAATTGAACCTGGGACCTTTCAGTCCGTAGGCCAACGCTCTATCCACTGAGCCAAACGAGTTAAGGCTAAAGTTTATTTTAAAGAATTTCCAACATATTTTAAACATGGTTAGAAGGAAATGGCATGGTAAATTCAATATGTTGAAAGGAAAAAACCTACAACCAAGAAGTCTCTACTGGCTAAATTATCATTCAGAATTGGAGAGATCAAGATTTTCCCAGACAAAAAGAGCTGATGGAGTTCATCACCACCAAACCGGCATTACAAGAAATCTTAAAGGGAATTCTTTAAGTGGAAAAGATAAAAACCAAAATTAGAAATTAAAATAATAAATGTATGAAAGATAAAATCTCACTAGTATAGGTAAATATACAGTAAAGATAGTAGACCACTTATAAATCTAGTATGAAAATAATTAAAATTCAATAAGTACATACCTATTAATGAGCTAAGTGCTCCCATTCAAAAGATATAGTGCAATTGAACGGGTAAAAAAACAAGACCCTTACATGTGCTGCCAAAATGAGATTCACCTCAGATTGAAAGATACACAACGACTGAAAGTAAAGGGATGGACAAGATGTTTCATGGGAAAGCTGAGATAGTTGTCATCAGACAAACTAGAATTTAAAAGGAAGGGTGTGACAAGAGACCAACAGGGACCCAGAATTCCATTTCTGGGTGCTTATTTAAAGAATATGAAACACTAATTTAAAAAAGACATATGCACCCCTATGTTCACTGTAGCATTACTTACAATAGCCATGATATGGAAGCAACATAGGTGTTCATAAGTAGATGAATGCACAAAGAAGAAATGGAGGTTGGCCAGTGTGGCTGAGTAGTGGAGCATCAGCCTATGAACCAGGAAATCATTATTCAATGCCCAGTCAGAGCACATGCCCAGGTTGTAGAATTGATCCTTAGCAGGGGGCGTGTAGGAGGCAGCTGATCAATAATTCTCCCTCATCATTGATGTTTCTATCTCGCTCAAGTGGATTGAGATCTGGTGGTTGTGGGGGCCACCTAAGGAAGGTAAAGTCTCCCCCATGTTCTTGAAACCACTACTGCACAATACGAGCACCGTGGCATGGTGCATTGTCTTATTGGAAGAAGCCATCTCCATTGGGATACGCCATCAACATGATAGGATGAACTTGATCAGCAATGATACTTAGGTATGTTGTGCTATTCAGATGTTGTTCCACATGAATTAAAGGGCCCAAATCATGCCAGGAAAGCATGTCCCAAACCATAAAACTGCCCCCACCAGCTTGAAGGGTTGTACTCATGCATGTGGGGTGCATGCTTTCATGCTGTTTCCGCCAAATTCTCACTCTGCCATCTGCATGATGCAACTGGAAACGTGATTCATCGGACCACATGACTTTTTTCCAATGCTTGACTGTCCAATCCTTTTGTTCCTCTGTGGGGTTGGGCAAAATGGTGAAGGGGACTAAGAGGTACAAACTTACGATATGAATAACTCACAGGATGTAAAGTACAGCAGAGAGAATATAGTTAATGTCACATTAACTTTGGTAACAGATGGGTATTGTATTTTTCATCGTGATCACTTTGTAAGGTATATAAATGTCAAATCATTATGTTGTATGCCTGAAACTAATATAATACTATATGTCACCTGTACTTTAATTAAAAAAGAGCTTTACATTCCAGAGAAAAAGAAAACCCTGCTGATAACTTTTGTATCATGGAAATTATATATATATGCTTATATACATATGAATAACAAAATATAGTAAAATATAGTAATACATTTTGAATGGTGGAATTTCATGATTCATTATTTCATGGGATAAGACTTATTGAATCAATGTCAGTGTACATTATTATAAAATAGCATAACTGAAAAACGACACTCATAAACATAGTAATATTCTAGAATAAGGCTAAATCACTTTTGACATTGATATCAAGACACATTAATAATAAAGAAGTATGTCAATGATGAGAAAATAAATAATTCAGAAGACTCCAAAATAATTTTTATACCAGTTCCCAACCAGAAAAATTACATTTAATTGCCATTTAACAAACAGTACTATTTAACATATAATCCTACTAATATCTGAATTTTAGGAAGTGAAGATTAAATCATTTTAGAAAATATATTCTGAAAAATAAAGATAAGATAAAATTAGATAGCAATATCTCACACACATTCACTTTACTCCATTTTCACTGTCCTCAAAAAATACTCCCATCCTTAAGCAACTACTGATCTGTTTTCTGTCACTGTATATTAGTTTGCAGTGTTTAGAATTTTGATAAATGGAA
The DNA here is from genome assembly GCF_000327345.1 of Myotis davidii. NCBI lineage: Eukaryota > Metazoa > Chordata > Mammalia > Chiroptera > Vespertilionidae > Myotis > Myotis davidii. The sequence goes on along the minus strand of NW_006297017.1, from coordinate 182,023 downwards.
TCATATGGTATGTACTTTTTTGTCTTGTTCCTTTCACTTATCCTAATTATTTTGAGATTCATCTCTATGTTTTGTTTCATTTACCTGTTTGTGTATATTTAGATATTTACAGTTTGGGCTATTATGAATAAAATGTTTCTGTAAATATTTGCTTAAAAGTCTTTTTGTAGATCCAAGTTTTCATTTACCTTGAGTAAATATGTAGGAGTGGAATGGCTGTGTCATATGGTAGCTGCATGTTTAACATTTTAAGAGACTCTCAAGCTTTTTACCAAAATTGTACCTTTTTATATTCCAAGCAATCATTGCTTCAGTTGCTCCCCATATTATTCCTAGGCACTTCAGAAAAAAAAAGTTAGGTGTGCAATAAATGTATCTCCTTGTATACAATTCTATGATATATCATCTGTATATTGCATTGTGTGCCCACCACCCAAATTAAAACCTTCTTCCTTCACCATATATTTTCTCTACATCTTCACCAACACTTGTTGTTTTTTGATTTCTTGAGAATAGCTGTTCTGGAGATGAAGCATAGTAATCCCTCCTTTGAAAAACTGCTGTTTGAACTACTCTGTTATTCTTAGACAGTCTCTTATTCTGTAGGTCATTCTGTTATTTTTAGACTATAAAATTACTTTGTTTTTAGCTTGAATGATAGAAAAGATAATCTTAATTGTCTGACCTTGCAAGCTAGCCATATAAAGGGGCTGATACACTGATACTGATATTTTTTAAAAAATATATATTTTATTGATTTTTTACAGAGAGGAAGGGAGAGAGATAGAAAGTTAGAAACATCGATGAGAGAGAAACATCGATCAGCTGCCTCCTGCACACCCGCCACTGGGGATGTGCCCGCAACCAAGGTACATGCCCTTGACCGGAATCGAACCTGGGACCCTCCAGTCCACAGGCCGATGCTCCATCGACTGAGCCAAACCGGCTAGGGCATGATACTGATATTAATTCACATATCCTGCCAAGTGTTTGTTCATCCAAGGTTACAGGTATCTATATAGATATGATATGTACTCAAAGTTACAAGTTGTCTGTATAGATATGACAGGTGTTTGATTAGATACGATATGTACTCAAGGTTACAAGCCGACTTACACAAAGAACTAGAAGGATATAAAAAGGAAATACTCCCTCCTGTGTTTGTTCAGAATTTGACAGAGGTAATCTGCTCTGAACCTGTGTACACAATAAAGATGACTCATAACTAATTGGCTCATTAGGTGTCTTGTCCAGCTCACTGATTTGCAATACAACAGAAAGTGTGAGCTGATGTCTCATCATGCTTTTAATTTTCATTTGCCTAATGATTAGTGATGTTGAGCATCTTATGTCTATTGTCCATTCTCCTCTTTGGGGAAATGTCTGTTCAGGTCCTCTGCCATTCTTAAATGAAATTATTTGTATTTTTGGTTTTAAGTTATGTGAATTCACTTGTAAACATTTGTAAAAAAGGGGAAACTGTGGGAGTTAAATGGAAAAGGATCAGAAAGAAACGACACAGGTTTCTTTATTGTTTCAAAACCAGGAAGGAAGAAGAAGAGAGCACCATCAGTGCTTCTGTTGGTAGAGTGAAATTTCAGTTATTAGTTTAGGGGGCAAATGCATAGAGCTGAAAAATAAAGGTTTTAATTTTGTTTTGGAAGAGGTGAAATTGCAGAAAAGAAATGCAGAAAATGTCAGTACTGGTGATCAGGGAACAAAACATCAGGCAAATGACAGAAAGCTTAAGAAAAATAGGCAGTAATCTTAGTATTTTGAGAAAATGTGAGGGCAATTAATTTGCATAAACCAAATACCATGAAGTAAGGAAGACCTGGATGACAAACATAATTTTTAAAAGTGAAGTCTTTAACAATAAGGTATTCTGTAAGTGCAGAAATAAATGGTTGTGTCAAATATCATATGTAATATAGTTCTGCATTTTAAATTTGAAATGATTCTTATTACTGTAAGTAATTAAGATTATTTTCTTTTGTTTGTTCATTGCGTACTATGAGAAACTCAAAGGAAAACAAATGTCCAACTAGGAAAAGTGCTTTCCAGGTTTTATGATGTTACATCTAAAATATAGTTATCTAAAAGTTATTAATTCTTGATTTCCTTCTGTCAGTGGTATGATAGGAAAATGAATGGGACAATTGCAATAGGAGGAAAATGAAATTGTTTTTTCAATGTAAAATAGAATATCCATGATATTGAGTTATAGAATTTGTTGGCTTTCTCATAAGCATTCAGTTGTATACAGTATTCCCAGTTGAAGACATACTGTAAAAGCCAGAGCAGGCAATACTTATGATGCCAAAATACTTTATTTTTAAAAATATATAATGGAAAGGCTCTCTGATTTTGTTTCCAAGTTCCCAGGACTGCAATCCCTGAAGAGAGGAGGGTATTGTTATCTGTGTATAAGAAAATCCTTTTTGGTTAACATATGTCACTATTTCAGATTTCAAGGTTTCCCTCACATCCAAGAAAAATGTGCTAATGCATACATATACTGAGCAGTTTTATTTCTACTAAACATGAATAAATTTACATGTTCAGAGATACAAAATGTATAAAATGTAAATCACCTTTGACCTATGTTTTAAAAATCTATGCTTTTAAATATTTATATATCATGATTCTGCTAAACATTTCATTGGCAAAAGGTTTCAAAAACAAGTTTGCAAATCATTTAACTTACTAGACCAATACCTTTATGTTCTTCCAACATTGTACCATAAAAACTTCAAATATTAAGAAAAAGGAAAATACATTTTCAGTGAATATTTATATACCCTTGACCTAGATTCTACAATTAAAATTGTACAACACATGCATAGCACATATCTGTCCAACTATCCACCTTCTATTGATCCATCAAACCATTTTTTTAATTTTCATGTTTTTTAAATTTCAAAGTAAGTTGTAAACATCAGAACACTTCTCCCTAAATACTTCAACATGCATGTCTTTAACTAGAGTTTCCTATGTTGTTACAATATTTTCCCCCTTCAGAAGTAGAATTTACATACACTAAAATGTACCAATCTTCGGTGTACCATTCTTTAGCATCTATACTAATGAAACCATAATATGCTAATTAGACTGAACAGCCTTCCAGATGTCATTCCGGATGTCCTTCCAGACAAAGCAGCAGTGGCAGAGGCCAAGGCAGAGGTGGTTAGGGGTGATCAGGCAGTCAGGGGAGCAGTTAGGGGCATCAGGCCAGCAGGCAGAGGCAGTTAGGGGCAATCAGGCTGAAGGGGAGCAGTTAGGGGTGATCAGGCAGGCAGGCAGAGGGGTTAGGGCAGCCGTGGGCAAACTACAGCCCGCGGGCCAGATCCGGCCCATTTGAAATGAATAAAACTAAAAAAAAAAAAAAAGCCTATACCCTTTTATGTAATGATGTTTACTTTGAATTTATATTAGTTCACACAAACACTCCATCCATGCTTTTGTTCTGGCCCTCCGGTCCAGTTTAAGAACCCATTGTGGCCCTCGAGTCAAAAAGTTTGCCCACCCCTGGGTTAGGGGATATCAAGCAGGCAGGCAGAAGTGGTTAAGGGTGATCAGGCAGTTAGGGGAGAAGTTAGGGGCATCAGGCCAGAGGCAGAGGTGGTTAGTGGTGATCAGATAGGCAGGCAGGCAGGCAGGCAGGCAGCCCGGCAGTCGAGTAGGTAGGAGCCAGTGGTTCCGGATTGTGAGAAGGGATAGGGCCTAAACCAGCAGTCGGACATCCCCCTAGGGGTCATGGACTTCGAGAGGGTGCAGGCTGGGCTGAGGGACACCCACCGCCCTCCCCTCCCCTTCCTGCAAGAATTTTGTGCACCAGTACTCTAGTATTATTATAAAATATTCAGACATACTGGTATAGAAAAACTAAAAGGACTTTGCAATTGAACATCTATATACTTCCCACTTAGATTCTACAATTAACCTTCTCCACATATTTATTAATTAGATGTGTTCAATCAATAATTTTCTGTTTAAAAAATCATGCTGTCTATAAATAGGCACTGTATTACTTCTCTCCTTAAGGTTTTTTATTTTATTTCTTTTACTTGCCTTTTCCCATTGGCTAAGACTTCAATTCAGTGTTACATAGTTGTGGTGAGACTGCATCCTTGCCATTTTTCTGAGTATAAGGGAAATATATTTTTTAATATATACACATAGAGTATGCCCACTTTGATTTTTTTTGTTGATGTCATTTGTCAAGTTGAGAAAGTTCTCTTAATTGTAGTTTGCTGTGAATTTTCATCTCAAAGAGGTAATGAATTTTCTCAAATAATTGTTCTATTGCTTTGCAATGATTATAGTTTTATTTCCTGCATTCTTTTGGTATTATGAGTTCTCTTGGTTGATTTTTGAATGTTACACTTACCCTACATTACTTATGCTAAAACCTACCTCTCCGTGATTTATTCTTTTTTTTCTATGTATCACTGATTTATGTTTGCTAATATTTTGTTAAGGATTTTTTTGTCTATGTTCACAAGGGACATTGGCCTATAATTTCTAATTATTGTGTCTGTCAAGTTGGTATTAATAGTATGCTGGTTTAACAAAATGAGTTGGGAAGTGTTCTCTCATCTATTTTCTGATATAACGTAAGAATGTAGTTATTTCTTCCTTTTCTGTTTGGTAGCATTTATAAATGTAACAGTTTGGACCTAAAGTTTACTTTGTAGGAAGGTATTTAATAACAAATTCAACTTCTTTATTAGGTATAAGGGCAATTGGACTTTTTTTTTTTTTTAACCAAGTATCAGTTTGGTAACCTGTATACAGTTTAAGGAATTTTTTTCATTTCCTCTATGTTATCAAGTTTCATGAAATAAAGTTGTTAATATCACCTTATCTTTTGAGCATCTTTAGTCATAATCCCTCTTTCATTCCTCATACTGGTAATTTGTACCTTTTCTCTTTTAACTTCCTGAGTCTAGTTTAGGTTTATCATTTTATTAATACATTTTCAAAGAATCAACGTTTGGTTTTGGTTTTCCTAAAGTTAAGTATATTTTCTTTTTTGTTAATTTCTATAATAACCCTTATTATTGTGTTATTTCTACTTACTTTGAGTTAAATTTACTTTTTTTTCCCTTGCTACTTAGGATAGCACCTTAGGGCATTGACTGTAGACATTTTTTCTTATCTATTTTAAGCATCTAAAGCTATAAATTATCTTTTAAGCACTGCTTAAGTGTTTCCCACAAAGTTGCATATGTTGTTTTAAAATTCTTTGTTTTGATTTTTTTAAATTACCCTTTCAGTGGTTCTCAACCTTCCTAATGCCGCGACCCTTTAAAACAGTTCCTCATTGTGGTGACCCCCAACCATAAAATTATTTTCGTTGCTACTTCATAACTGTAATTTTGCTACTGTTATGAAGCATAATGTAAATATCTGATATGCAGGATGTATTTTCAGGGGTCGTGATCCACAGGTTGAGAACTGCTGCTTTAGATATTATATTTTTTAAAAAACATATTTTTATTTACTTCAGAGAGGAAGGGAAAAGGAGAGAGAAACATCAATGATGAAAGAGAATTGTTGATTGGCTACACACCCAACACTGGGGACTGAGCCTGCAACCTGGGCATGTGCCCTTACTGGAAATCGAACTGTGACCGCCTGATTCATATGTCAACACTCAACCACTGAGCCACCACGGCCAGGCCTAGATATTATCTTTGAGCCATGGGTTATTTGAAAGTATTTTTTTGTTATTCATTTTAGGGTGACTTTTTCTAGAAAACTTATTGTTAATTTTCAGTTTATTTTTGTTATGATTATAGCATATACTCTATAATTTTAATAATTTAACCTTTTAAAATTTATTGAGACTTATATATTTGGCCTACACATATTCCATATTGTCAAAAAGTTTTTGTGCACATGAAAGTAATTATAGTCTTGTTGGGTACATTGATCTTTAAATATCAATTATGTCAGGATGGTCGATAGTCTTCTTCAAATCTTTCACTTCTTTTCTGATTCTTTGACTAGTTGTTATAGCAAGTGCTCTGAAAGGGGTATTAACATCTAAAACTATGATTATCACATTATCTGATTCTACTTTAATTCTGTAAATATTTGCTGCATGTATTTGAGGCTCTATAAGTAAGTACACAAAAATGTTGAGTGATATATATTCCTCCTGAATCATTCTATTTATCATTATATATTTTTTGTCATTATCTCTGGTAATTTTTTTATGATGTCTATTTTGTCTGACATTAATATAGTGACTCCAGCATTCTTATGCTTATCATTTGCAATATATATATATCTTTTTTCTTATTTTTAACATACGTTTACTTTCAACTAGCTTGTATTTAGAGTACTTCTCCAACCCAACTGTCCATTGACACTAGAATAAATATTATAGCACAATGAAAAAGATTATTATAAACAAACAGGTTAAGTGTGTGGATGAAACAAATCAGTCATGTAATAAAAATCTAAAAAAATTAATAGTTTAAAAATAATCCAAAAATTTATAGACATGAGTGAATAATTATTATTATTATTATTATTATTATTACTATATTATTATCATCATAATCATTTTGAAATCTATCATTGTTGGATTTCAAACAGTTATGAACATTCGAGGGAATGTAATTAAATTTTCTAATTGAACTTTATATCATTAACAAAGGCAGTTGGTCTGGTACAGACTATCATTCATCCTATTCTACATTATTGGTTTGGTTTCATCAGTGCTGTCCAATAGAACATTTTGAATTGGTCGAAATGGTCTATAACTGCTGTCTAGTCTGGTAGCCATTAACCTGTTGACTATTAAGCTATTGACCGCTTCAAATGTGACTAGCATGACCAAGGAAACAAACTTTTAATTTTAATAAATGTTAACAAATTTGTTTAGTCACATATAAATTCATTATTGTGGAAACTTGTAGAAGCCCCATTTTAATATTTAATATTTTAAAATATGTTTTTATTGATTTCAGAGGCAGGGAGAGAGAGAGAGAGAGTTAGAAAGATAAGAGAGAGTCCTTGATCAGCTGCATCCTGCATGCACCCTACTGAGGATCGAGCCTACAACACAGGCATGTGCCCTGACTGGGAGTCGAACCATGACCTTCTAGTTCATGGGTCGATCCTCAACCACTTAGCCACTGGTCTGACTGGAAACCCTTTTTGCTAACTCAACATTGTTTTTTACCAAGGGGCTATGAAAAAGTTGATTACTTATATAATTGAGATATCTGAGAAGAGCAGGGCAGACCTCTCACACAGTTCCAGAAAGTCTTGAGAGATCAAGGAAAGGAGAGTGGCCTGGGTGCTTACTGTGGTCAGTGGGTGAAACAGTATGAAGGTTCTTATGTGAAGGCAGGAACTTAGTGGTTAGAATATTTGTTTTGTTTTTTTTCTTTTAGCATTTTTGTCTAGTTTTGATATGTGGGAAATGTTGGCCTAAATAAATAAGTTAAGGAGTATTCCTTATTCATTTTTTTTGTTGTTTTTTGTTTGTTTGTTTGTTTTGGAGAGTTTGGGAGAAATTGGTGTTACGTTTTTGTTTGTTTCTTTCTTTTCTAATATTTGGTAACATTAGTAGGAAAGCAACAGCTCCAGGGCTTGCTTTGTTGGGAAATGTTTGTTGAGTAAATGAATATATACATTTTGCCTGAACTACATCAAAATAATTAAGTCAAATTCACATATATGTAGAAGTAACACAAAATTTTAATTTTTTATAATTTAAACATTTTTTTCAGAAAATATTTGGCATTGCATAAAAAACTAGTGAGAGAACACGTTATAAAATATACATTCTATTCCATAAGCCATACTTTCTAATAAAATAGAGACATGGTAATTAGCCATACGTCTGCTACCCTTCCCATTGGCTAATCAGGGCGATATGCAAACTAACTGCCAGCCAAGATGGCGGCCGGCAGCCAGGCAGCTTGAAGCGAACATGAGGCTTGCTTGCTTCAGTGATGGAGGACTCCAACGTTCCCCGCCTGATGCTGCCGGCCTCTGAGCTTGCAGTTTGAAACATTGTTACAAATATAGAAGCTAAACAAAACCCCAGAAACCTGCTTTCAGCCAGCCGGGATGTCAAAGCTAGAGTTGAAACAGTGTTTCGATTCTAGAACCCAAACAAACAAGATACCTGCTTTCAGCAGCGGAGGCCTAAGAGCTGGAGCCAAGCCTCAGAACTAAAGTTGGCCCAGAATAAAAAAAGAAAAAAGAAAAAAAGGAGTGGTGGGGAGCTTCAGTCACCCGCCAGCCTGAAAACAGCCCTCAGCCCCTCACCCAGACTGGCCAGGCACCCCAGTGG
>NW_006297017.1:157543-173344 GCF_000327345.1 Myotis davidii | reverse complement strand
AGCCCCCCAATTGGCCCTCCCCTGAGTGTGACTGAGGGTGGCATCACAACCTCTGGATCGCCCTGCTCTGTGCATGACAGGGGGTGGCGCCCCAACTCCGCAATCAGCCCTGCTCTGAGCCCGACCAGGGGCTGCACCTAGGGTTTGGGCCTACCCTCTGCCACCCGGGAGCAGGCCTAAGCCATCAGGTCATTATCTCCTGAGGGGTCCCAGACTGCGAGAGGGCACAGGCCGGGCTGAGGGACCCCTCCCCCTGAGTGCACAAATTTTTGTGCACCGGGCCTCTAATTCATAATATAATTCAGTGTTCCCCATACAATTTAATTGGTCATAAAACAATTATTTCTATTTTAAGAGAAGCTTCTGGTAACTTAAAATTTTTTCACGGCATAAAAGTTTGTATGGATTGTAAGATTTTCAAAGAAATCAAGCATCTGGTAAGACTTTTTATCTCCTGAGTGACAGCTAAAATTATAAGACTTTTAAGCAACAGAATCCGAGTTCTTGTGGCAGTTAATATGTTGTTGATGTTGTTGTGCGTGACCCAACATTCAGGTAACTCTTCTTATTAGCGAAAGCTTTGCTCCACTTCTTTGATCCTTAGCTTCAAAAGGAAGCTGAGGGTTAGTGAGAAAGAGCAGATATAATAAAGCATAATTACTTTCAGAACAAAAAAAAAGCATGTTTTAGACAGCAGAATAGAATTGTGTGCTTCAATATGCCCCAAGGTCTTGTATTCATGTTGTGAATATTTTAGGGATATATACTTATTACTAAAGACAGCATTCATCTATCTGCAATCTAATATGAACAATTGATTCAGCTACATAATTATGAGCGAGAAAAAGGCTTATTTCTAGGAGAGCTGACCAGTTTTAGAGAGACATCTCAATAAGAAAACAAATGCTGTTTTCAATAAGTATCCATCTAAGCAGCAGAATTTTGCTTTTATATATAACCAAAGGAAAATCTTCTGATAAAAGCTGAAAATGATAGATGTCTTTATATTTTCATGTTAGTATTTAACTATATTTTCTAAATTTATGTATAATTTCTTTCAAGAGGTAGAATTAAGTCTTACAAGATGTCTAAAACAAGAAACATAGAGTAATCAAGTATATTGACAATGTTATTAAATTTTTATTTTTAACACATTAATTCTCTTTGATTCCTACTTGAAACTAAAGCAATTAAAACAAGACCTTACATTTGCATAATAATGCTTCACAATTTACAGGACATTACATACACATTATCCTATTTTATCATCCAAACAATAATGTGAGGAAAGTATTATCTTCATTTTAGAGTAGCTGTAAATTTATGGTCATTTAGTTTGTGCATAATCCATGGTTTCCCTCTCATTTAAATGACCAAGATAGTCTTAATAATAGTTATTTTTTTTCATTGTGCTTCCAATATAGTTTATTGTTATCTTAATCAAATAGACAGTGTGGGAAAACTCTTGGTATAAAATAGGCAGAAATTTACAAATATGAGAATAGATAACTAAAATGAAATTGTATTTTAAATAAATTTTGTTGGAACATTAGATTTATAGCACAGGACTATTCCCTATTGACATAGATATAATATTTTGTTATCTAAGGAATTGTACTAATAAATTCTGGAAATTTGGGTGGCTCTCTTTCTTCTTTTGGGATGAAACTCTTTCATAGGAACTGAAAATAAGAACAGGGCAAAGCAAATCTTAGGAGTGACCATGTGTGATCTTTATCCAGAAATAGAGAATTGAGAATGAAAAAGCATTATTTATGCCTACCAGCACCAGAATATTGAGCAAATTCATACGAAAGACATAAGCATCTAAATTTTTTCCTTATGTACCTTTAAATTTCATTTAAAATAGATAGGAGGTAAAATCATTAGGTAAAGATATTCAGTATCACTGAACAAAAATAACTTTCTTATATTTGAAAATGTGTTTTTGTTATGTGTATGTGCCCCTACCAAAAATAGTTTTGAATTAAATACTTATTTTGGTGACACTAGATACCCTCTCCTTAAGAGTCTGTTCTGTGATATTTCATTGTGGTTTTAAAGGAGGGATAAATAGTGATGAAAGGAGACTTGACTTGGAGTGGTAAACACACAATATAATATGTACATGATGTATTTATTGTGGGATTCTGTACCTAAAACCTATATAATTTTATTAACCAATGTAACCCAAAAAATTTCAATTAAAAAATAAAATAATAAATTACAGCAGGTAGAAGGAAGGAACAAAATAAGGTTAACGAAAAATAAATCTATAATAATAAAAGCATAATCTGCAAATCGACTGAATGGCTGAACAGTGGGATGACCATCCGGATGACCTTCCGAACGAAGTCCCAGCTGTGAGGGCAGAAGCAGCTGCTGGGGCTGCGAAGGCTTACTCTTGCATGAATTTCATGCATTGAGCCTCTAGTAAATAATAAAAAAAAGAATGTGTTATGTTCCAACAAGCTGTAGGTAATCTTGTAATATGTTCCTTTATGAAAGTTAAGTCATAGATACTAAAATAGTTCCTGAAAGTTCTGATTGCCCTTTTTAACTGTTGTAATAGTTATTTTAAACCTAGTTTTTAGTGTTAGAAGCAGAGAATCATGTGGCACTGAAAGTGAAAGGAATAAAGGCCCATTAAGACATATAGTGGACTTGATATCATTTTAGAAGTAAAATCATCTGATTAAGAGTAAATGCACACTAAGGTATACACGGTTGATAATATCTCATGAAAATAAAATGATGTATTTCCATTCCTACAGGAAGATTCCTTTTAACATATTTAAATTATTAATTAATTGAATTTCCCCAAATAATTACAAGATGACCGTTTTAATTTTTAAGGCAATGTAAGAGAAAAATATATTTATGATTATGAGTTACAACCAAAAAAGTATGCTTCTTCCTATGAGTGAAATTTTGAGGTAACTTTTCTTTGACTCTTCCAAAGTTTTGTTTTCCCTTTCCTGCCTTTTGACAGCACACAGTATCTTAAGACCATTAAGCTTTTTCCTCAGTTCTTAGCATAGGAGTAATTCCAATTTTGCCATTGGTAAGATAAGGTATAAAAAGCTCTAAGTGTAATTGCTTGTAAATTATTCAGCTTGTGTGTTAGGTCTAGATCTTAGTCAAATATCCAATTGTCACTCAACATTCAAAGATTCATATAACTCCAGTGAACAGGAGTTCTACTTCTATTAATAAAGAAAATATGACTAATCTGTTTTATATATATGGATCATATTAAATACATTTATCTTTTTTTCTTGAAATGTGTCCAGAGGGCATGTAAATGTCCTTTATTAAATATAGAAAACATTTATTTCTGGGATGACTGAGTGATTTGGAATATTAACTACAAAACAAAGCAAAGAGTATGCCTTTCACAATAAATGTCCTCAGGAAACTCAATGATTCAAAAATAATTGGCTTTATTTGGTGTAAAAGAGGTCAGGAATTGTATGGCTGAGTAATATTCTACTGGTATGTATGTGTATTATATGTGTGTGCATACATATACCCATTTTTATCCACTCATTTATGAATGGATGTTTAGATTGTTTCCATATCTTCATTATTTTTATTTAAATTACAGCTGACATTCAATATTATTTTACATTTGTTTCTCATGTACAGCATACTGGTTAGACATTTATATAATTTAAAAAGTGATTCCCTCACCCCCGATTAAGTCTAGTAAACACCTAGCACTATACATAGTTATTTTAATATTATTAACTGTATTCCCTACGCTATACTTCACATCCCAGTGACTATTCTGTAACTACCAATTACACTTCTAAATCCTTTTACTTTTTCACTCAGGCCCCCACTCCCGCTCCCATCTGTCAACCATCAATTTACTCTGTGTATTTATGAGTCTGTTTCTGTTTTGTTTGTTCATTTATTTTGTTCTTTACATTCCACATATCAGTAAAATTATATGGTATTTGTCTTTCTCTGAATTATTTCACTTAGCATAATATCTCTTAGTTCATCACATGTCTTTATTATCCTGTATAATAAAAGCCTACTATGCAAATAGACCAGACTGCGGAATGACCAATCGCTATGGCGTTCACTGACCACTAGGGGGCAGATGTTCAATGCAGGAGATGCCCCAGCCTGCAGGCCAGCCAAGGTGGGTGCCAGCAGGGGCCCCCTAATCGCCCTGCTGGTTGCCCCACAGATCAGCCCTGATCACCAGCCAGGCCTAAGGACCCTACCCATGCACGAATTTCATGCATTGAGCCTCTAGTTATAAATAATGTTACAATGATTCAGGGCTACATATATCTTTTTGAATTGTGTTTTTATATTTTTTGGATAAATATCCAGAAGAGGAATTGCTGGATCATATGGTACTTCTATTCTTAATTTTGTAAGGAACCTTCATACTATTTTTCATACCAATTTACAATCCCACCAACAGTGTACAAGGGTTTCCTTTTCTCAACATCCTTTTCAATATTAGTTATTCCTTGCCTCTTTGATAATAGCTGTAGTAACATGTGTGAGATGATATCTCATTGTGATTTTGACTTACATATGTTTTTCTTAATATATTTTATTGATTTTTTACAGAGAGGAAGGGAGAGGGATAGAGAGTTAGAAACATTGATGAGAGAGAAACAAGGATCAGCTGCCTCCTGCACACTCCCTACTGGGGATGTGCCCGCAACCAAGGTACATGCCCTTGACTGGAATCGAACCTGGAACCTTTCAGTCCGCAGGCCGATGCTCTATCCATTGAGCCAAACCGGTTAGGGCAACTGACTTACATATTCTTAATAATTAGTGATGTTGTTCATTTTTTTATGTGCCTGTTGATGATCTGTATGTCTTCCTAGGAAAACTGTCTATTCAGATCCTCTGCCCATTTTTAATAGGTCTATTTTTCTTTAGTTGCTGAGTTGTATGAGTTCTTTACATAATTTGTATATTAACCCTTATCAGAATTATTTGCAGATATCTTCTTCCATTCATTTAGTTGCCTGTTTGTTTTGTTGGTTTTCTCTGCTGTGCAGAAGCTTCTTAGTTTGATGAAGTCCCATTCATTTATTTTTGCTTTTGTTTCTTTTGCCTTTGGAGTCAAATTCACAAAACACCACTGATACCAACGTCTAAAAGCCAAGTACCTATGTTTTCTTCTGTGTATTTTATTGTTTCAGATCATACATTTAAGTCTTTAATTCAATTTGAGTTAATTTTAGTGTATGTTGTAAGATAGTGGTCTATTTTTTATTCTTTTCTATATGGCTATCATGTTTCCCCTACACCATTTATTGAAGAGATTTTCCTTTCCATATTATATTCTTGACTCCTTTGTTATATGTTAGTTGCTGTAAATGTGTGGATTTATTCTGGCCTTCCAGTTCTGTTTCATTGGTCTGGGCATATGTTGTTGTTGTTTTTTTCCTGCCAATATTATACTGTTTTGGTTGCTATAGCCTTGTAATGGAATTTGAACTAGGAAAGTAGAATTATATACCACAATCAAGTGGGATTCATCCTAGGATGCAAGAGTGTTTAGCATCCACAAATCATTCAATATAATACACCACATCAACAAAATGAAAGATAAAAAGCATATGGTAATCTCAATAGGTGCAGAAAAAACATTTGACAAGATACAACATCCATTAATGATAAAATATTTCAATATAATTGATACAGAAGGAAAATATCTCAACATAATAAAGGCTATATATGACAAACCCTCAGCTAAAAACATAGGCAATGGTGAAAAACTGAAAGCTTTTCCTCTAAGGTCAGGAACAAGAAAAGAAGAAAAGAATGCCTACTCTTTCCACTTTTATTCAACATAGTGCTGGTAGTTCTAGCCAGAGCAATTAGGCCAGAAAAAAAGGCATCCCAATTGGAAAGGAAAAAAATTAAACTGTCACAATGTGAATGACATATATATGGAAAACCATAAAGTTACCAAAAAAACACATAATTTGAAACAATAAATGAATACAGTAAATTCACAGGATATAAAGCAATATACAAAATTCTGTTGCATTTCTTATACTAACAATGAAATATTAAAAAGATAAATAAATAAAATACTTGGAAATAAATTTAACAAAAGAGGTGAATAATCTGTACACTGAAAACTATAAGACATTTTTGAAACAAACTGAAGAAGACACAAAGAAATGTAAAGGTATTTCATGACCATGAATTAGAATAATTAGCATTACCCCGTTGGCATGGCTCAGTGGTTGAGCATTGACCTATGAACCAGAGGCCATGGCTTGAGTCAGGGCACATGCAGGCTCCATACCCAGTGTGGGGTGTACAGGAGGCAGCTGATCAATGATTCTCTCTCACCATTGATGTTTCTCTCTCTCTCTCTATCTCCCTCTCCCTTCCACTCTGAAATCAATCAAAATATATTTTTTTTTTAAAAAAAGAATTAACATTATTAAAATGTACACATTACCTTAGGCAATCTATAAATTCAATTCAATCCCTATCAAAATCCCAGTGCCATTTTTCACAGAAACAGAACAAAATAAATCCTAAAATTCTTATGAAACCACAAAAGACTCTGACTAGCCATAGCAATTCTAAAATATAAATTTATTATTTTTTTACATTTTGTAATTGTATAGTATTTGCTATATGTTCTTGTTGGGAAAATTTATCCGGGTGGCCCACAGCCCCTCCCTCCAGCCAGCTCCTCTCCTCCCTCCAGCTGTCCTAGCTCTGATCTGCTGATTGGGGCCGGGCCAACCGGACCCCACCCCTGCATGAATTCATGCACTGGGCCTCTAGTGTCTACTGATATATAATTGTTTGGCTTGCTAAGGAGATATAGATTTGGGGCAGTTTCACTTTCTATTTGACACTTTCTATTCTATTTCTAAATGACCCTTTCTATTCTGAACTTATTTTAATGAGTGGGTATCACTTTAACATTAAAAATGATTAGATAGTGATACAGTATAAAGCTCTTACCTTCAATAAACACTAAAGTAACACATATAATCATCAGCACACACTACCCAAAATACACATATCAGGCATCCCGTGTGCAAGTGGAATTCACATCCAAGCCGCAGAGCCCCAGCAGAGCGCTCACACTCAGAAAGTAGAGTCTGGTATCTGGTGTCTACTTTGAACCCATTTAGATTTGTGACAGAATCTCTCCTGGCAAACAAGCTCTGATGCTATCAGTATGACAAACAACTCCTCAGGGCTTTTCTTCTCGTTACTTGGTGTGGCAATTTCCAAAACCACAGCATAGTATACGTTTCTGAAATTGCTGTTAGCTTCCAGAGGGTGGGAACTTAGGTGTCAATTTCTTTCCTTGTCTCCCAGTTCTGTGCATTAATGCAGTATCCAGCTCCCCTGGAGGGCCATTACAGACCAGCCGTCTCTTTCTTAGGCACTTAAGTTGATTGACCACATGTCATCAGGCTCTCAAACCATACCATGTTTCACCATTAATATCAATAGAATTTAGTGCCCACGGGGAGGTCACAAATGATAGAATGTTTACTATCCCAGAAAAATGGCCAACCCCCACCCTATCATGATTTTAGCAAGCCAAACCTCATGATTTGATTTCTATACTAACACAGGTCGTTTCCTCCAACAAAGGAAAGTCAGAAGGCTATTAAAGGCTTACACATCTAAAGTAGGTTAAAGAATGTTTTTTCTTCGCTGTCATTTTCGAGAAGATTTAGACTCTTAAGAAGTTTCCATATCAATGAAAACAGCAAATACTAAAAAGATACCAATGCAACACAATTGAGATGAGGAGCGGGCATTGAAACTATAGTTCATGGTTTCAATATGTGTGCTCTCATTTGTTTATCAAAGAGCTTAAAGTTGAATGCACCATTACATGGTCAAGAAATAGTGTCTACATATATATTTACCTCCCCAAACAGAACATTTTAGAGCAAAGGGAGAGCCTATAAGTAATTATTACAGAACGACAGGCATGAACGGGGATTCTCCGAGGCCAAACAGAATATTCAGTCACCCTGTCCAAAGAACAGCAATTGCCTGATAGATTGATCTTGCTTTAGTGTTAAGTAAACCTGTGTTTGAATTCCACTTCCCCAGTACTAAGGTAAAATGTTTATTTGAGCCCATAGCCCTCTTATCAAATTGACTTAGTATAGACACCTTGAAAGTGTGCCTATCACACATAAAGCACATAGTTCACGGCACACATTTGAAATACTAGGTCTTGTTCCTTTATTAATAGCCCTGAGCAAAGAACAGAGCTCTTGCTGTTTGCTGACCTCTCTGCACTTAAAGTTCTTCACTTCAGCAAGTTAGACTATCACCAGACTTTTCAACTGCATTACCTTTTGCCAAAAGAAAAATGGAATAAAATATTTAAAACACTAAAAGAAATGAAATGTGAGCCAAGAATTTTAACTTAATGGAAACTGATTTTGAAGTACAAACGCTATAGGTAAAATGTTATCCTATCTAATAAAAGCCTAATATGCAAATCGACCAAACTGTGGAACCATCGATGGAACCACTGGTCGCTGTGATGCACACTGACTACCAGGCGGCAGACACTCAACACTGGAGCTGTCCCCTGGTGGTCAGTGCGCTCCCACAGGGGAGAGCACTGCTCAGCCAGAAGCCAGACTCACAGCTGGCGAGCGCAGCAGCGGTGGTGGGAGCCTCTCCCACCTCTGCAGCAGCTCTAAGGAGTAGTGAGCCGAGAGGTAAGGAGCAGCAAGCAGGCGAGTGAGGGGTTCTGGATAGTGAGAGGGCACAGGTCAGGCTGAGGGACCTTCCCCACTCCCAGTGCACAAGTTTTGTGCACCAGGCCTCTAGTCAATATATAAGAACTCAGAGAGTATTTTTCCATGAGGACCTCCTGAGAAACCTACTACAGGGAAAGCTTTGGGCAGCCAAGTAACTAGATAGACATTGGCACAGACTTGTGGTGAACATTAAAGATGCATGTGGGACAAAAGTAGATTGACAGTGGCTTGTATGGAAAATAATACAATAATAAATAAATAATAATAATACAAGTATAAACTCACATACTTGTAACTGTAAACCTACTTTTGCCCCACCTTGTATAATTACTTGTAGAACTACATTTAAAGGAGATTATAAAGGAGAAAGCATACTGTGTAGTGGCTAATATACACCCAGGAGGGATTGTGTGGGTAGTGGCACTATCAATATAGCTATTCTGAGACTACTGAAATTGCCAACTTGGATAAATAAGTAGTTATAGTAGATTCTAAATTGGTATCACCTATGCCCTTGAGACTGATGAAAAAAGATATATTATACAGAATAAGTTAAGTAAAAAATGATGTAAGAAAAATTTGAATTGGAAGAATCAGTATGAGATTATGTTTTTTAAAATCCTATAGTACATTTACCATATATCTACATCTATCTTCTATCTTTATCCACCAAAGAGACCTAGCAGCAATTACCAATCAGGTAGCATAGAGCATTCCGAGTACTAAGAGTGTGGTATTGAAATATTATTACACAATAAACAAAACCAGGCCTTTTGGGAAAAAACATTTCCTTCTAAAACTAGGTCAAGAAATTCATATGGTGACCCTAGAACATGTTATATCAATTGCGAGGAAATTATCTAACTCAGGTCAAGTCAAAAGAATTTAGGAGGCAATCTGAACAAGCTCCTTCTCAAAGATGGGAAAAATGGAGCTTCCTTTTTAGAGAAAATGCAATCAATTGAAACATACCAAATAAGGTTGAATCTATGAACACATAAAATTAATTTAAATGGAGGGGGATAGGGAAATAAAGGATTATCTTGAAACTGGTAAATAAAGAGGGAAAACCACACATTTATATTCCCCCTTTCCTATGAACTTTATTACTGGACTAGAGGCCTGGTGCACAAAAATTTGTGCACTCGGCGGGCGGGGGGTCCCTCAGCCTGGCCTATGTGCTCTTGCAGTCTGGGACCTCTCAGAGGATGTCCACCTGCTGGCTTAGGCCCGCTCTCTGGGGGATCAGACAAAAGCTGGCAGTCAGACATCCCTCTGGCAGCCCAGGAGCCCTCGGGGGATGTCCACTTGCCAGCAGGGAGCAGGCCTAAGCTGCAGTCGGACATCCTTAGCGCTGCTAAGGAGGTGGATGAGGCTCCCACCACTGCCGCTGTACTGGAAGCTGTCAGCCTGGCTTGTGGCTGAGCAGAGTTCCCCCTGTGGGAGCTCACTAACCACCAGGGGGCAGCTCCTGCATTGAGCGTCTGCTCCCTGGTGGTCAGTGTGTGTCATAGTGACCAGTCATTCCCAGTCGTTCTGCTGTTAGGGTCAATTTGCATATTACCCTTTTATTATATAGGATAGAGGCCTGGTGCACGGGTGGGGGCCGGCTGGTTTGCCCTGAAGGGTGTCCCGGATCAGGGTGGGGGTCCTGCTGGGGTGCCTGGACACCCTGGGTGAGTGGCTGATGGCTGTTTGAAGTCTGGTCCTGCCCCCCCCCCCAGTGGGGACCCTCACCCCATGGAGGTTTGGTCAGCCTGGGTGAGGGGCTGATGACTGTTCGCAGGCTGGCCACACCCCCTTTAGGGTGGGGTTCCTCACTGGGGTGCCTGCCCAGTCTGGGTGAGGGGCTGAGAGCTGTTTTCAGGCTCTCAAAGCCCCCAGTGACGGAAGCTCCCAGCTTCTCCTTTTTTTCCTTTTTTTTTTTTATTCTAGAATTTATTTACCTTCTATAATTGAAACTTTGTAGCTTTGAGAGGCGCTCAGAGCCAGCCAGGGCGGGAGGGAGGGAAGCCTCCTGCTCGCTCCAGCTCAATGGCCATGGCCGGCGGGCTGAAAGCAGGTATCTGAGGTTTATTTAGCTTCTATAATTGAAACTTTGTTGCCTTTTGCGGAGGCTACAGCCAGCTGCGGGAAGCTAGGCTTCCTCCATCACCAGGGCAACCAAGCCTCCTGTTTCAGCTCTGTGGCTGCTGGCTGCCATCTTGTTTGAGTTAATTTGCATATAGTCGCTCTGATTGGCTGGTGGGGTGGCTTAAGGCTTAGCAAAGCTATGGTCAATTTGCATGTTTGTCTTTTATTAGTGTAGATAACCAAATAGTAGATAAAGCAAACTTATGGAATTATAAGATCCCCATTTTCAGTCTCTACTTGCTTACACACTTTAACAGTTAACCTGCAAAGGAAAAAAAAAGGATGAGGGGATAAAAGAAATAACAATGCTTTTAAAATGAAAAAAAAAAATCTAAATAATGTACAGAATGTAGTCTTGGGATAAAACTGTAAAGAGCGCCAAGAAGAGATTAATACCCACGTCACATAATGGCTATATTGGGTGGATGCAGATTGTTGTGATTGGGATAGGGTATATGGAAGAGTTCCCAGGGTGATATTGACAAAGTTCTATTTTTTGACCAGAGTAGCCACAGGTTTTACTAATCTATGCAATAACATACATGATGTTTTCAGCTTCTGTATTTTATCTTCTAATACAAAGGAAAAAAATGCCTAGACTTTTGTTCCACCCCCAAAGATTCTGATTTCATTGATGTGGCAGAGATAGAACACTATCCACCATGGGTCATTTTAATTCATAAGTAAATTTTTTTTCTCTGCTCCTAAAATATGTTTGAAAAATGAAATAGTTCAACTTGTGAAACTTAAAATCTAAACCAAATCAAAAAGGGTATTTTATACATTAGGTTATTGAAATGCATATTAACAGTGTCTTATGGAAGAGACTGATATAATCATACTTTTTAAAGGAGCAACCATTCTGGTGTCACTAATTCTTTTGCATCAAAATTTTTATTTCAATTGCCATAAAACTAGGATCCAAAATAGTCTTAGTATTAAATGACTTGTTATTTTTTTTGCCATTTTTTCTAAAACTACCATTAGCAGTAATAAAAATAAGAAATCTTCTACGTGTAATTTATTTTAGGAAGGCACAACCCAAAGCTAAAAGTAAGATTCATGTGTCTAACCACAGAAGTGCTGATACTGCAGCAGAATCCAAACATGTAAGTGAAAGGCTATATTAACTCTGTTTTTCATTAAATTACACTGAATGGCTGCTACCAGAAGGGAAATTAAAACAAAAACAAAAAATAAAAATAAAAAAACAACACCACAAATCACCAGAAGAAGAAAAAAAACACTGTTATAAATAAGAAACTGTTTTAAATTCCTTGACATTTAACCACATGCCTCAGTAAGCTTTAGTCTTGAATACTTTTTAAATAAAATTTGATCTTTAGAGCTAGAGTAGTATGATCAAAGCTCTCTTTTATAAACAAACTATTACATGTGTTAACTAAAACACACTTTTTATTCTTGATCACCTGTGAGCACATCATGGGTGAAGTCTATAGAAAGAAAGTACTGAATGGACCTTTACCTTTCAGTCCCAATAGCATCTAGGATGTATCAATAGGTCTGTCTGTGGTTGGCTGAAGGGCCTTGTAAAAAGATGTGCCTTGAATTGCATGAGTTCTGTAGTTTACATCAGAATGCCTGGAAGAATTTGATCAAAACATGGGCTTTATCCGGCATGACCAAAGGATTGTTTGGAGGAGGGAAATTTTCCAGCTGCCAAAGGTTCTCTTTTACAAATATTTAGTTTCACATTTTCTGATAAAAATCTTAGATTTTACATATAATGATCCCCTACTAAACAGAATATATAAAGTATAATTTAACTTTTACTGATGACTCATAGTAAATTGAAATAGTAACTATTGCACTCTGCTCTAGGATGTGATTACTTTAGAAAATACAGGTTTATGACTATGTTCTTATAAAGCTTTGCCTGCCTTTAGTAAATTAGTCCTTTTTAAATCAGAACCTTTGGACATAAATTGTAATGTATTTTAATTTAATTACTTATCAAATATGTCATTACAGTTTTGTTATAGTCAAAGTAAATTCATAATAAAATTTGCAAATAAAATGTTTTACAAAACTTTTATGAATTTTTACCTTTGAAACTCAGAAGCAAAACCATACGACTACATATGGTATAGCATAATATGGATTGCTGGAAGCCAGTAACCCCTGTGACTGAAAGAGAAAATGCACCCCTAGTGGCCCTCAGAAGCAGCCAAGAGCACCTTAACAAGAGAAAAGATAAGATGCAGATATTAGACCAAAAGTGCTGTCTGCTCTTTGAGATGAAAAATGGGAGGTCCAAGTAAGAAAGGATCACCCCCTTAAAGGAGTGTTATTAATAAAGGTTAACAGAGGTGTAAAATGTTTTCATAGAAGTTAATTTCTAGAACTTCACACATCATTTTTGGTTTAAATCATAATTTGAAATGTTTTAAAAACTCCCCAATATATATCATCATTATAACTTTTCCTCTGTTCAACGGAAGTAAATTCAAAATCAAATTATGATACTTACCTTTTTAGACATTTTATTTGTGGTTACATGATTTTATCCACATTATCATAGAGATCTTTATTAATAGTATCATCCACATTGCCTCCCCTAAACATAACTCCATAAGTTGAGAGTCTGATTTCATATCCTGTTTAGTTGTTCTATATCATCACATCATGTGAAACTGGGACCCACCGTTAACAGTTTTAATCATATGCCCACTAACACATCATTTCTTAAACTTCTGTCACATACCCATTTTTCCGGTTACTATGAACTTTCCCAGAGTTTGGGCAGGGAAAATAGGACAAAAGTGAAAGAATACAATTAGTCAATTTAACTAATTAATAACTCTGGTAGGAGTCAGAAATTAAAACTTCAGAATAAAAATTAGACTTTTGGCTTATTTCTTTTTTGTTCACATAAACCTAGTTTTCAGGAGAAATATGTTTGTTTGTTGGAAACTTCCCAAAATGTAAGTAAGAATTTCTACTTTTAGTAAGTAAAAATAAATAGTCATCCACCAAAATGTCTCCTCATAATTAGTGTTCTAGAGGAGATTTTCACAGTATCTAACCCTTGGTTACAATGAAGAACATACAATACAAAAACAACAAACATTAATTTCTTTAATTTGCAGAAATATTTTTTTTAAATATATTTTATTGAGTTTTTACAGAGAGGAAAGGAGAGAGATAGAGAGTTAGAAACATCGATGAGAAAGAAACAGCGACCTGCTGCCTCCTGCACACTCCCCACTGGGGATGTGCCCGCAACCAAGGTACATGCCCTTGACCGGAATCGAACCTGGGACCTTTCAGTCCGCAGGCCGACGCTCTATCCACTGAGCCAAACCGGTTTCGGCTGCAGAAATATTTTATATTGCCATCCTCCCCTTACTTATCCACTATTATCAAAATAATTTCATAAATATCTAAGGAAATCATCTAAGTCCCAACATTTCTATAGTATGTTTAAAACAAAAGGAAATTGTATAATTTTTACATACATAAATTTGTGGTTTGTGTCTAAAGTCACTGCAACTTATAAAAATATCTACTTATTATATTTTACAAATGATAGTAAGATTCTTAATAACATTATTTAGTAGTAGAACTATTTATGATTAAATATCTATATAATAAAAGCCTAAGTGACCGTTATGGTGGAGCAAGCAGAACGACCAGTCACTAAGATGTGCACTGACTACCAGGGGGTGACACTCAATGCAGGAGCTGCACCCTGGTGGTCAGTGTGCTCTCACAGGGGGAGTGCTGCTCAGCCAGAAGCCTGGCTCACAGCTGGCAAGCGCAGCGATGGTGGCAGGAGCCTCTCCCGCCTCTGTGGCAGTGCTAAGGAGCAGAGAGCTGAGCAGTAAGGAGCAATGAGCAGGTGGGCGGTAAGGAGTGAGGGGTCCCAGACTGCGAGAGGGCACAGGCTTGGCCGAGAGCCATCCCCCCAGTGCATGAATTTCATGCACCGAGCCTCTAGCAGTATCTAAAAATAAAAAAAGCATACAATGACATTAAGACATTTCCAAAAATTCAAAGCATAGATCCTCAAGAGGATAATTAGAAGCCTTAAAAATAAAATAAAAATCTAATTCTATCTGAAGAAAAATATGCATCTTCATTGCAGCATATTCATTTTTAAAACCTAACTTTAAGGACGTTCTGTAGTGATATGAGTCCCATTAAATATATGGCAGGTGTTCAGAGATTTGACTATTTAAGATATAAAGTGCAAGAAGTACCTGAGCTAATAAGCCATGGGACTTGACTCTCTCCCTGACCATCTGAGAGTTTCCCCCATGGCCAACTTTGCCTTCTGGAGCAAGATTCACCCTGAACCAAACCTTTTGATTACATAAGCTTTTAATAAAATCATTCTTTCTAAGAGTCCTTACCAGACTGAGCTGTAGTTCTTTAAACACTCTTGAAGTCCACTGATGAGTGTCACTACCCCTCCCATCTCCTATGATTCCATCTAACCATTTCTCTCATTCTTTCCACCCAGTTTCTATTCACACCCCTATAGGCCCTTATAAAATCCTTGCCATATGCATTTTATTTCATTAGTTTCTTATTTTTGCCTCCTATGTTTCTCTTTAAACAAATGAGAGAATGCATTTTTTTTATTTTGTTACCAGGTGTACTGGTTCATAATGTGGATTGTGTAATCAAAGAAAACACGATAATTTCAAGAGAAACATCAAAAGTGCTTTATTTGAAGTAATGTCAATTGCTAACTATACATTTCCCCTGTCTTTCAGGTAATTTGTGGATACCGTCCCAATAGAACTTTTCTTGTTTTGAGGCAAACCATTCAGAGACCAAATTTTCCACTTTGTACGTTTTGAAGTGCTGCTCAAAAAGGGTATGGGCCAATGATTGGAACAAGTGGTCATCTGAAGGAGCAAGGTCTGGTGAATAAAGTGGG
>NW_006297017.1:126231-157233 GCF_000327345.1 Myotis davidii | reverse complement strand
CCAATAATGCTTTAATTGTTGGTCTTCACACTTTTTTGGTTGACCTGGACATTCTTTGTCTTTCACATCGAAATCATCACCTTTAAAGTGTTTAAGCCAGCGTTCACAAGCATCTTGAGATGGAGCATGTTCACCATAAGCTTCCCAAAGTATACGATAACTTTCAGCAGCATTTTTCTTCAAAATAAAGTAACAAATTAAAACTTCTGCAAAGGCTCCTTTTTTGGCACAAAATTCGACATTTTTAAGCATATAAATATGATGTTAATACCTTTAGAAAATTTGACATAGGAAGTTTTGAAGCTTGCTGTCAATACAACAAAATAGCATACATATCAAATTGCTTATATATTAACATATGTGTAACTCCAATTATTGAAAAAAAATCCGCATTATTAACCAGTACACTAAGTATTTCGCCTTTTTTCTTGCATCAAACTCTTTTGCCCTTAGCTTTCTTTGTGTAATAATAGAACCTGAAGTCACTCCTTATCAATTCATAGCCATTCCAGCAGGTGGTAAGTTATTGAGGTTTTGAGTTATAGTTCCCTTACAACTAGATGGTGAGCATCTTTTTATATATCTGCTGACCCTCTGTATGTTTACTAAAGTGTCTATTCAGGTTCTCTGCTCATTTATAAATAGGATTGTTTTTGTTGTTGATGAATTGTATGAATTCATTCTATATTTTGAATATTAGCCCCTTGCCAGAGGTATTGTTTGCAAATATCTTCTCCCACTTAATTGGTTGCCTTTTTGTTTTGTTGATTCATTTGGGGAGGGGGGTGTTTGTTTTTCTGTGAAAAGGGGTAGCATGAATGAAGTCACAAGAAAACTGACAGAGAACAATTTTTACAACTTATATATTATAGATAAAGGATTAATATCATAACATATAAACTACCAATAAAAATTGATGAGGGAAATGGCCAAAAATCTAATAAAAAAGACATGTAGAGATAATTCACAAAATAGAGGTAAAATGCCCTTTAACTTTATAAAAGCCAATGTATTTAATCACAGGCATAATTTGAACTGAAACTATACTAAGAGTCTGATTCTTATTTCAAAAATAGGCAATAAAAGTCTGATAACAATAAAGTCTGATAATAATCTATTATCTAGGCTTTTTGGGAGAAACATGCACTCTTATATAATATTGGTGGAAATATAAACTGGTGCAACATTTTGGAGTACAATTTAATGAAATGTATCAAAGTTACATATCAACTTTTAACTCAGCAATCCCACACTTAGTAATTTACCCAAAATCCATATGTACACGTGCAATCATTGCAGCAGTGTATTTAACTATAACTGGACACAACTGCGGCAATGGTTGAATAAAATATACATGATAAGTATTTGTAAAAAAAGAGAAGACAATCACTATGAACTGATAAGGGGTGATTTCAGCTTCTCTCTTTCTCTCTCTCTCTCTCTCTCTCTCTCTCTCTCTCTCTCTCTCCATATCTAATACCATAAGGCACATTCAAGCCTTCCCTGGTCCTTATTTATAAGTCTTTTTTATAATAGTGACAAACCTAGCTGTCATTATATACTACTAGAGGCCCAGTGCACAAAAATTTTTGCACTCTGGAGTGTCCCTCACCCGGCCTGTGCCCTCTCACAGTCTGGGACCCCTCAGGGAATGACCACCTGCTGGCTTAGGCCCACTCCCCGGGGGATTGGGCCTAAGCTGGCAGTCAGACATCCTCTGGCAGCCTGGGAGCCCATGGGGGATGTCCACTTGCCATCGGGGAGCAGGCCTAGCTGCAGTTGGATATCCTTAGCACTGCTGAGGAGGTGGGAGAAGCTCCTACCACCACCGCTGTACGGGCAGCCATCACCCTGGCTTGTGGCTGAGCAGAGCTCCCCCTGTGGGAGCTCACTAACCACCAGGGGTCAACTCCTGCATTGAGTGTCTGCACCCTGGTGGTCAGTGTGTGTCATAGTGACCAGTGATTTCAAGTTGCTCTGCTGTTAGGGTCATTTTGCCTATTACCCTTTTATTATATAGGATAGAGGCCTGGTGCATGAATGGGGGCTGGCTCGTTTGCCCTAAAGGGTGTCCTGGATCAGGGTGGGAGTCCTGCTTGGGTGCCTGTCCAGCCTGGGTAAGGGGCTGAGGGACGTTTTCAGGCTGGCCACACCCCCTTCAGGGAGGGGGGTCCTGCTGGGGTGCCTGGACATCCTGGGTGAGTGACTGATGGCTGTTTACAGGCTGGCCAAGGCCTCCAGTGGGGACCCTCATGCCATGAGGGTGTGGCCATCCTAGGTGAGGGGCTGATGGCTGTTTGCAAGCTGGCCATAGCCTCCTCAGGGTAGGGGACCCCCTGGGGTTCCTGGCCAGCCTGGGTGAGGGGCTTATGGCTGTTTTGAGGCTGGCCACAGCCCCTTCAGGGTAGGGGTCCCTGTTGGGTTGCCTGGGCAGCCTGGGTGAGGGGCTGATGGCTGTTTGCAGGCTGGCCAAGCTCCCCAGCAGGGACCCTCACCCCATGAGGGTGTGGCCATCCCGGGTGAGAGGCTGATGGCTGTTTTCAGGCTTTCTGCAGCGCCCAGCCACCCAAACTCCCACTGGAGGCTGGCTGGAAGCAGGTATCTGGGATTTATTTAGCTTCTATAATTGAAACTTTGTTGCCTTTTGCAGAGGCCACAGCCAGCCAGGGCAGGCGGGAAGCTTGGCTTCCTCCATCACTGGGGCAACCAAGCCTCCTGCTTGCTCCAGCTCCCTGGCTGCTGGCCGCCATCTTGGTTGGGTTAATTTGCATATAGTCGCTGCTCTGATTGGCTGGTGGGCGTGGGTTGGGCGTAGCAAAAGTACGGTCAATTAGCATCTTTGTTGTTTATTAGTGTAGATGTTTTTCTTATTTGCTCATACCTAGAACATTCATAAAAAACTTCAAAACTGCTAACTTTATCTCTGCAATAAATAAACCTACCAACTAGAGTAAAATATTTATATATAGTTCTTTTTTATGTTTAGCTTTAAAGAGTAGAGTCAAAATATTGTTTCCCAAGGTTGTTTATATTGATTCTTCCCTGCCCCATCAATGAGTTAGTCATTTACAGTAAAGCCAAGTTCATTTGTTTCTGTTTTTATTCCATTTCAGCCTCCAAACTCCATCTCTATTGATCTTATGTATGAATGTATGTATGTATGTATTTACGTGGCTGTCTAAACCATGAATATAGTTGTAAGAATCATAAGTATATAAACAGATTTACTCAGAGTAGTGTCACTACCCCTTCTATCTCGTATGATTCCATCTAAACATTTCTCTCATTCTTTCCACCCAGTTTCTAAGCACACCCCTATAGACGCTTATTAACTCCTTGACGTATGCATTTTATTCCATTAGTTTCATATTTTTGCCTCCGATGTTTCTCTTTAAACCAATGAGAGGATGCATTTATTTGTTATTTCCCCTTATTTCTTGCATTAAACTTTTTAGCCTTAGAAAGTCAACACAGGTGTAAGGCCAAAAAAACCAGGAAAAAGGTAAGCAGAAACATGAGGATGAGAATTATGTATGAGGCTCAGCGATGAACCAGTACATATAGGAAAATGGCCTTTCCACAGCATGGGATGGAGCGGTTCCCTCCATTCTTCAGTGGACCTGAATAAGTAATAAAGGCAAAGGAGCTCTATTAAGTTTCACAGCCATTTTATTATTTACTTTGTGATGTTTTTCAAGAGAAAAATATAGTGTTTTTTTTTTACTGAGTCAAATCTGGCTATTATGTTATCACTACTGAGATTAACAGTATTAGGGAGTCCTATTTATTTCCACAGTTATAAAATTTCTTCTAGTATTTATAGGATCATATTATTGATGTATTATTTGTATAGGATTAATTCCCCAAAGCAGCATTGCTGACCCTGTGAGTTTAGTTTATTGTTTTAACACTGCAAATAATGCTAAATAATTTAAACCATGCAAAAAGCAATAGTAACAATTAAGTTCCCTGACACCCCAACCCACAGCACTGCAGTTCCCTTCCCTGGAGGAAAACACATTTATCAGTTCTGTGAAATGTAATAGCAGAGATAATTTTTTCCCTTTTATGGTATTACATTTAGATTGCTAGTCACCTTCTAATTTATTCCATTTGGTTTAAGGCAGAATTGCTTTTTTTTTTCTTCAAATAAATAGCCAATTATCTTAACATCATTTATCTATAGAACAGTCCATTATTTCCCTGAAGATTTTTAAATGCCAACATTTTCATATTCTAACTCCCCATATATAACGTCATTCTTGACCCTCTCTTCCATACCACTGACCTACTCCACTTTTCGGTTCTTATACCACTTTTCAAGTATTTCTAAAATTATGAGTGAAAAGATTGAAAAGGATGGAATTAAAGAAAACAGAGAAACTCGCTTTAAGTAACAGTTGATTTTGTGGCACAGCAAGGCTGTGCACATTTGTTTTTCCTTTTAAACATCTTTGTGCCTAGAGGAACTTTCGAATCAATTTTGTAGGATCCAGTTATTATCCATTAGAAATTGGCAAAGTATTGGTTTTAATTCATAAAATTATTAGAGAAAATATATTTTGTAATAAAACAAAGTCTTCAAGAAATACACATAATATGCAATATACACATAAATACTTTTTAAAAGAGTTCTAAAGCACCACACCTAATCATGTCACCTTCCCATCTCCATTTAAAATATGCCATTGGCTTTTTACTGCTGTTCATATAAAGGAATAAATGTCCTCTACGCTCTGCATCATGCAGCTGAGATGTGCCTCTTATGATTCCATGGTACCCCTATTCTCGGAGCCCTGGTAACCGCTGATTTTTGTGTATGTTTTTCTTTCTGCTTACAGTGTTTGTCTGTACCTCCTTCCCCATTGGAAATAACTAAAAGATCACTTCTTCATGGAAGTATTTACTTACACATACCCTCCTTGATTCACTAGTTCAGTACATCTCATAATACCATATGCCTTTTCTTTATTTTTAAATCCTCACCTGAGGATATGTTTTTATTGATGAGAGAGAGAGAGAGAGAGAGATATGGATGGATGTGAGAGATAAAATCCATTGGATGCCTTCCCTATGTTCCCTAACAAGGGATGGAACTTGCAACCCAGATGTGTGCCCTGACCAGGAATCTGCCACTTTCAGGTGTGTAGGACAACACACAAACCAACTGAGCTACAATGGCCAGGGCCACACATCCTTTCTTTATAGAATTAGTCAATCCATTTATATCTATTTTGTAAGTGTTTATTGAAGACCCTCTCACATAAATGTTGATTCAATGAGGGAAGTAACCATTATCATATCTTTATCTTTCAGCTCAGTGCCTGGAAAATCAACTCCAATTTAACGCATAATTGCTTAATGAAGAAGTAAATATATTGTGTCCCTATTATGCATAATCTATTCAGCTCTATAAGAAAAAATATAATTCTTTACTTAAAAAATCTTAGTCTTAGTTTAATCATTTGCATATTTGAAATTGCAAACTCTCTCCTCTATTACTCCAACACACTCTTAATTCTCCTTTTCTTGCCTTTTTTTTTTTTTTACCTTAGCCCCTCTTGGCATCTAATATACTAGTACTTGAAGAGTTACTTAATCATTGTATCTATTGAGAGCAGGAATTTTTGTTGACTAATGAGTATCAACAACTTAAAACAGTTCCTAGTACATAGTAGGCATTCAGCAAATATTTGTTGAATTAAGAATGAATGAATTTCCAAAATAATAATTGTGAAATTCCTTTTTAAATTTTTTTATTGATTTCAGAGAGAAAGGGAGAAATAGAGAGATAAAAACATCAATGATGAGAAAGAATCATTGATCAGCTGCCTCCTGCACAAGGCCTGACACAGGGGATCGAGCCTGCAACCTGGGCCTGTGCCCTGACTGGGAATCGAACCGTAACCTCCTGGTTCATAGGTTGACGCTCAGCCACTGAGCCACGCTGGCCGGTCTGAAATGTCTTATTAATAAGTGTTATCACCAACAATGTTGACCTTCACCTTAGTGTACCTTCACACTGTGTACCTAAAGCAGCGTTCACAATAGAGGCAACTTCCACCCCCACCCGCAGGGAACATTTGACAATGTCTGGAGATATTTACAGTTGTCACAACTTGAGGAGGATGTTATTGGAATTTCTATAGAAGTTAGAGATATTTCCAAACATCCTTAATTACAGGCAACTCCCCACCACTGAGAATTATGGGGCCCAGAATGTCAGTAGTGCAGGGGATGAGAAACCGCGAACCATAAACTCTTCTGCTCTGTGTCCCTTTCTTTCCATTAACGTATCTCCATCAGTTTGCATCACTTCTGTTGCTATAAGTCTCTTCAGCTGGAGCTCACTCAGTAATTCTGGGTGAAGGTTCCCCAATTTATGCTGGGGTTGAACCCCAGCAGGTCCAGGGGTCCCCAAAAGTGTGGACGGAGTCGGTGAAGAAGGAATGACACGGATACAGCATTCAGTTGATCAGCAGCCTTGCCAGGATCTCTAGCCACAATCTCCAGCCAAGTTCTGTGTCCATGTTCGCCTGCTAGGTTCTCCAGCCACGTTCTCCAGGTTCTCCAGCCAGGTTCTGTAGCCATGTTCTCTCGCTAGGTTCTCCAGCCAGGTTTGGTCGCCAGGTTCTGTAGCTGGGTTCTTCAGCCAGGTTCTGTCTAGGTTCTCCAACCAAGTTCTGTAGCCAGGTTCTGTCCAGGATCTTTTGCCATGTTCTCTCCAGCGAAGTTCTTCTGTCTCTAGGTTCTGTGTAGGTTCTGTCTTCTAAGTTCTGTGTTTTGCGTTTCTTATCTCCATTCCAGGGAGTAAAGATTATGTAGCTTAAGCGTGATTGTTCGTAGTTAAAGTGATTAATTACCCGCCTGGCAGTTAAGAGGTTTTATTCCCTCCCTAACTTCAGGGGAAAATCCCTACCTGGGGAAACAACCTTTCTCGGAGAGGTGACCTTGGACCGGCTCCCGGCAAATTTAGTTTTATTTCCAATCTGGCCTGAGAGGAAGTACAAGAAAGGTCTGTCCGTTCAGCCACCAACCTCTCCCTTCTTCCTCCCCAACGATATTTTTCTCTCTCCATCAAAGAGAGAGAAAGACGTTAATAGGCGTGCCCCTTCTTCTCTCACTAATTTCAGCTGTGCCCCTCTTCTGTCACTCATTCTCACCTCAGGCTTATCAGTGCACCCATGAGCTTTGATTAGTACTATTGAGGGCTTTTTACTATTGAGAGCCATAATATGGAGATACCCCAGCTCTATCTATTACCAAGCTATGTAAAAAAAAAATGCATAGTTACCTAACCTCTTTTTACTCAATATTTCAATTTAAAATAAAATATCACTTTAATGTTATTTCAATAGCTTCCATTTAATATTTGGGGAGGGGTAAACAAATGCATAGCATTAATGACGACTCTTTCTACACATGTGAAAATTTTAACTGTAATATGATATTAATATTATTCCTTCTTATTTTTCAAATAAATTAGTAGAAGATAATTATAATTACCCATGTCTGGCACTAGTATAAAAATGGCAAGTGGAGCACTGGTTGGTGTTCCTCGGTGGTTAGAGCGTTGGCCTGCTCACTGGGCTGCAGATTCAGTATCAGTTGGGGCATGTGCATGAAGCAACCAATTCTCTCTCACATCAATGTTTCTCTCTCTCTCTCTCTCCTTCCCTCTCTTCTATTTCTTTCTAAAAATCAAAGGGAAAAAATATCCTTGGGGAGGAAGGAAGGAGAAGATAGAAGATGGTGGCGGCATAGGCAGACCTTTCTTGCACTTCCTCCCAGGCCAGACTGGAAATTAAACTAAATTGGGAAACATTCACCCAGAATGAGGTCCAGCTGAGGAGGAAGCTTATAGTAAGGAAGGACAGCAAATACCTGGGGACTGACGAGATCATGAGAGTGGCTGACCCAGCTTCCAGGGGTGGCAGGCCAGGAGTGAGCATCTTATAATAGTTGACCTCAGTGCACATAAGACTCATCACTGACTTGTATTAAAGCAGTCTCAGTTTCCATTTCCATATGTGCAGAGTACACCAGGCTGAGTCTACTTTGGGATTGTGTGTGTGTGTGTGTTTGTGTATGTGTATGCATGTATCGGTCGGGGTGATGTACATGGGGGAAGCGGAGGTTTTGGAGGTCCCTTGACATGAATCAATACTCAATAATGGTTGCTGAACATTAATGTTTTAATTTGGGCTAAGAAAAGAAGGAAAATATTTTTGTGAAGTACCTGAAAAGAAGTTTGTAGGGAAGTGGGAAATTAAGAAGACATTGCCCCTTTGATTGGCTTTTTAAGATGATATGAATGAGGAGGGCTGTATTTCTTTTCCATTGCTGCAAGACACATCACCACAAATTTGAAGCCTGAACAACATCCATTAATTATCCCACAGTTTCTCTAGGCCAGAGGTCCAAGCACAGTTCCAATGAGTTCTTTGCTCAGTCTCATAAATTGGGATCAGGTCTGGGGTCTCATCTGAAACTTGGGATCTCCTTCTAAGAAGCTCCCATGGTGGTTACCAAACTCAGTTCTGTGCAGCTGTAGAACTCATGGATGCTTGTAGGCCACCAGGGGAATCTCTGATTTCTAGAATTTTTTAAAGCACTTACCTGATTAGGTCAGGCCCACTCAGGGTAATCTCCCTTTCAACTCAAAATTAACTGGGCTTTAATTACCTCTGCAAAAATCCCCTCATCTTTGCCATGTCAAATAATCTAATTATGGAGTGACTATTTTGTCCTATTTCCAGGTTCTACCCACACTCAAAGGAAGGGGTTATATAGGGAGTGCACACCGGAGGAAGGGGGGAGGAATCTTTGGAGTTCTACCAACCATAAATCCAGCTAGAGGAGGAGCTAAAGGAGATGATTTAACACCCAATATTGTGTTGGGTCAAGAGACAAAGAGAAACACAGAGCCGGGGGAGAACCATCTCCTATCAAACCTAACAGAGATGCCTGGAAGCTGTGGCATCCTGAGGGCTCAAGGTGGCCCAAGGGGAGAAGTGCTCAGGCAGGACCACATCGCTGGTGTGGTAGGACAGCAGTCCCTTGGTGGAAACCATCCCAGGGCCGTCGCGAGGTTCTCTGGGGATGGTCAGGGTTGAAGAACCTGAGTGAACCTAATTTCAATGACTTATGAAATATTGTAGAGAGAGAACCTAAGAATTTTCTGGAAATATTTTGTTAGGGTTTGAGTTTCAGAAGTTATAACTGTAGTGGCTGTAAGTTATCACGATTTAAATCTTTGATACAGATTTGACATTTTTACATGTGAGCTAGTTATGTATAATGGCTCCATTTTTAGGCATTAAATTGAAGATTACGTTATATGATTTCTATGGCTTTCTCAATATCTGCCCTTATTAGTCACCAAAACAAACAAACACACAGAAGCAAACAACACCTCAACACTGAGCAGTAATGAAGAGCTGGAGGTCACCCCCTCGGTGGCGGCCATGCTCCGTGAAAGCCGGCTTCTCTGAAGAACTGGTCTGTGGAATTTTGTAAGATTCTCTGTGTATGTAATAAAAGGAAATAACGTAAAGCCTGAGAACTATAAGAAAATGTGCCTTTTCACAAGGATGTGTTGTTCTATATGGTTGTTTACTGTGTCCTAGTAGATGACCCTTGGCAGCCACTTTGAGAAAAAGAGTATTTTCACTTTCAGCCTCACCAGGATTTCGTGTTCAACTGTCTCGTGCCCCCGTGCATGTAGGATGAGCTTCACTTTGAGTTATTGTGTAACATAGAGACAAGCACTGCTTCCAGTTGGCCTGTAAGTAGAAACAGAGAGTATAATTCTAATCTAGTCTCAGGAAAGAAAACCTTTCTATTCTTCCTTTCACCACTCCCCCTGCCCCTTACAGTGGGGGATAATCTTCAGAAAACACATTCACTTTAAGTGCCCAAAGTGGGGATTGTCTTGTTAGCAAAATTATGACATCAAACAATAAGGGGAGCATTTTATCAGCAATTTTTAGCAGAGCGTTTTTACCAGAATTAAATATTGAAGTTATCAACACAAAGCCTACATGACTACTTTTAATAAGAGGGATGCAGACTGGACCGGCCTGTCTGTGTTCTTGTGATGAGATTCCAAAGCTAAACAAATACTAGATAATCCTTTCATTTAACAGACCCTCAGAATCACAGGGGATCTAACAAACTGGAATTGCTTTTTAGGGCAGAAGGTAGAAAGAGGGTATATGTTGGAATAAAGTTTGGATTGTCTCAAATATATAAGAATTGTTTTCCTAATGCAATAATTGCACTTTCCATACTTTCCTTGCTTGGAAGAAATAGTAAATCCCCAAATTAACCAGAATGTTCTATTGCATTTATGTATGATTTTCAAAGTGCTATAAATATGTTACTTAAGCCTCATTGCAACTGTGTTCAGTGTAGCAATAAAAGGGAACAAGAAAAAGAAAGTAGGGCTCCACTGATGGACACAGAAAATAGTGAGGTGAAGACCAGGGAGTGGGGAGTGGGGGGGTCAATTGGGGGAAAAAGAGAACAACTATAATGTTTACAACAATAAAGATACATTTTAAAAAAAGAAAGTGGGGTTCCATTCTACATGTAAGAAAGGTAAAACCAAAAGAGGAAAAGAAAACAAGTAACTTTCATATTATATAGATAGTGTCAAAGTGAAATTTAATTATATTTCCATTGCTTTTCAGCCTTTTGGCTAAGATCAAATGTAATTATATGTCCATGCATGGCATAGCCTACTATTTTTTTCCTGTTACACAAAAGAGAAAAGACAATTAATTAAAGGGAATGTGTAAGACAATAGGAAGTACATAAACACTGATGCTTGGAAAACCTATACATAATTCTTGGATTTGTCTCTTTGAAAATGATCCCTGGATTTTTCAGCACTTATATGTATCAGTTGGCCCTTGGGCTTCTTATAAAGCTCACATTTGTTGAGTTACAGGTCTACTGTGTATATATAGATGAGGTCACTTGTACTTAAATAACTTAATGATTGACTTCTACCTTCAACCAAGAAGAAATATTAGGCATTTAACCTTCCTGACTGTAAGCAGTATGAAACACCATAAGGAGGAACGGGTTTTAGACATTAAACCAGAGCAGTGCCACACAGTGATCCCTGTGAGAAAGAAAACAACCTAAGTAAAGACTACAGTTATGTCAGTTCATTGTCTGGTTAAGGTGGGGAAATCCTCGCAGAACCCAATGATCTTACTGAGTTGAGCAGCCAAAGGTTAAAGCTCAGAGAGGTCAAGGTAGCTGGACTTTGCAGATAAGAATACTGTCTGTTTAGCCCCAGGCTTGAGATGACAATGAAATAATTTTCTATGTTTAAATTGTGGAAGGGGGGGGCAAGAATATTCTGTGTAATATATTTCCATGCAACACAAATAGCAGATCATATTCAAATACCTGGATACATCTACATTTTGATCAAAGAAGGAAACACTTTTTTTAATGGGAAAGTAAACAAAAAGAACTACCCATTGGGCCTTTACTTATGAAATTAATTTTATAAACTTGAAAATAAATAAAATATTTAGATAGATTAAAAATTGGTATTCTGTGAATTAAAATAATGTGACTAATCTAACGTATATAGTATAAAATTTTACTTTAAGTTTTAATATTTTCAAGAATGCAAATATAATACTAATAAAATGACTAGGTATGGACAATTGAATAATAAATATTCAAAATCACATTATCATTCAAAATTACAATATACTGATTTCATTGATTTTTTTAAGCCATAATAATTAACATCATTGCTGTTTTCACCTGTATTGTGCATTTGATGGCTTTTATTTACCCAATGTTACTATGTTTATTCACTTAAAGAATCAATTTAACATCATTCTAGCTAGGTATATGGTAGGTAATATTTTTTATTTAAAAATATTTATTGAACATTTACTCTGTGCTAGGCACCATTTACAATGAAAGAACACAAAAGTTCCACCTTCATAGATCTTGAGTTTTATGAGAGGAGACAGAAGAAAAGATAAATAAAATATATAGCCTGTTTAGGATAAGTGCTAAGGGGAACATAATTAAAGCTGAGAAAGTGAATATGAATTATTGGATTGAAGAGGAGACAGAATAAAATTTAAATGGGGCGGTCACTTCCTTCTTACACCATACACAAAAACAAACTCAAAAAGG
The DNA here is from genome assembly GCF_000327345.1 of Myotis davidii. Lineage (NCBI taxonomy): Eukaryota > Metazoa > Chordata > Mammalia > Chiroptera > Vespertilionidae > Myotis > Myotis davidii. The sequence goes on along the minus strand of NW_006297017.1, from coordinate 145,056 downwards.
ATTAAAGATTTAAATGTTAGACTTTAAACCATAAGATTCCTAGGGAAAACATAGGCAGTAAAATCTCTGACATTTCCCTTAGAAGTATTTTTTCTTATATATCTCCTCAGGCAAAGGAAACAAAGGAGTAAATAAACAAATGGGACCACATCAATCTAAAAAGAGTTTGCACAGCAAAGAAAACCATAAACACACACACACAAAACAAACAAAGAAACACACAAACGAAAGGCAGCCTACTGAATGGGAGAAGTTATTTGCCAATGATACATCCAATATGGGATTACTATCCAAAATTTATACAGAATTTATACAACTCAACAACAAAAAAAAGCAAAAAATTCAGTTAAAAAATGGACAGAGCACCTAAATAGACACTTCTCCAAAGAGGACGTACAAGTGTCCAATAGGCATATAATAAGATGCTCAACATTATTAATCATCAGAAAAATGCAAATTACAGCTACAATGAGTTATCACCTCACACCTGTCAGAATGGCTATCATAAAAAAATCAATAAATAACAAGTGTTAGCAAATAGGTTCAGAAAAGGAAACCGTTTTAAACTGTTGGTGGAAATGCAGCCTGGTGTAGTCACTTTAGAAAATAATATGGAGTTTCCTTAAAAAATTAAAAGTGGAACTGCCTTATGACTCAGCATTTCCATTTCTGAGAATATACCTGAAGAAACCCAAAACTTTAATTCAAAAGAATATATGCACCCCTATATTTATTTCAATGTTATTTACAAGAGCTAAGCTATGGAAGCAACTCAAGTTCCTATTAATAGATGAGTAGATACAAAGTGATGATACATTTGCACAATGAAATATTACTCGGCCATAAAAAAAATGAAATCATCATTTTGAACAACATAGGTGGACCTGAAGAGCATTATGATAAGTGGAAAAAGTCAATAAGAAAAATACAAACACCATATGATTTCATTTACCTGTGGAATCTAAAGAACAGAATAAAAAAAAAATTGACACAGACTTATGGATACGGAGAACAGACTTATAGTTGCCAGAGGGGAAGGGAATTGGGGGACTGGATGAAGGGATTAAGAGATACAAATTGGTAGTTACATTATAGTCATGTAAAGTACAGCACATGGAATATAGTCAATAATATTGTAATAAGCCAGGTGGGCCCTTGAAATATCGGGAAGAATCATTATCCCATTAATGTTTGTGAAAGAATCTGTGTGACTCTCTTATTACAGAGGTTAAATTCTCTCCCCAGAGTCATCTGTGTCCCTCATATAAATAAACTTCTTTGCCATGACTTAGTGAATTATTGCAACACATGTCCAGCCATACATAGCTCAGGTTCAGGCTGACAGTATGCATTTATAGCATGAACAGACACAGTGTGTATGTATCTATGTATGTGTCTTATACATGCACACACACACAGATGCATATAGGACCATGGTTTTAGAATAATGATGGTTTTAATATTTGATCCTGCTTCACACCAAAACTCAATGAACTGAAAGTAATAATGCAAAGGCCTCCTAAATAATGTCGACCATCTGTACTAATTTACAAAGGTTACTTGTTGGTGCTGTAGGAGACTTCTGAATCACAAATATAACTATCAATTATTTTGTTACTAGGATATTTGTAATCACTTCAAAATTAACCTTTGTATTCTCAGGAGGTTTGAATTTAAAGTCACTTGCTGACTCACAGAGAAACTAATTAGTCAACAAATGATAAGTACAGAAAGGACACAAATTAGTTCTTTGTTTACTGCTACATGGTTGTACCATATAATTTGTATTATAATTGAAATGTTTTATATTGCAAACAAAACATACTTAATTCAGGGATAGATAATAACAGCAGTTTCAAGTGTTCCAAGAAATATACTGACAAATTCACTGTGGTCTACTGTTGAGCACTCGCAAAGCAAGAAAGAAAAGGTGGAAAAATAACTACAATATAACCATTATCAAAAGACTTTCCTCGCTTCCATTGCCATTGTTTGAATTTCTGACTAAGATCCTATCTTCATAGAAGACAGCAAATGTGTTGGAATAGAGAGAACAAAAAAGTCTAGACATGAGGAATAGTTGTTGTTTTTTAATGTAGAATTTTTTTTCTATAATCTCTCACAAAATGTGGTGTTTTCAAATGGAGAAAGGTTTATAGAGAAATCTTGACAGTCAATTACCCATACAAAGTTTCAAGTACCAATAAGTCATGTCATTAACCTTCTTCTTGTTTAATAAAGAATTGAAATGAAGCAAAAATTTGGGGGGAGGCAGTTAAAGTAATAGTTATCTGCAATAAGAAAGGCCTTGATTGTCACTGCTTATTTTGTTTTATTAACAAAACTAGAGGCCTGGTGCACAAAAATTTGTGCACTCAGGGGGAAGGGAGGTCCCTCAGCCCGGCCTGTGCCCTCTCGCAGTCTGGGACCCCTCGGGAGATAACGCCCTGCTGGCTTAGGCCTGCTCCCGGGTGGCAGAGGGCAGGCCCAAACCCTAGATGCAGCCCCTGGTCGGGCTCAGAGCAGGGCCGATTGGGGAGTTGGGGCGCTGCCCCCTGTCATGCACAGAGCAGAGTGGATTGGGAGGTTGCGATGCCACCCTCAGTCACGCTCAGGGTAGGGCCGATTATGGGGTTGGGGCACCACCCCCTGTCACACTCAAGGCAGGGTCAATGGGGAGGTTGCGGTGCCACCCCCTGTCACGCACAGAGCAGGGCCAATCAGGGGATTGGGGCACTGCCCCCTGTAATGCACACAGCAGGGCCCATCAGGGGGGTTGGGGCTCCGTACCTTGTCCCGCACAAAGCAGGGCCCATCAGGGGGTTGAGGAGCTCCCTCCTGTCACTCAAAGAGTAGGGCCGATAGGGAGTTTGGGGACCGTCCCCTGTCTCACCCACAGAGCAGGGCCAATCAGGGGGTTGGGGCGCCGCCACTGTCACACTCAGGGCAGGGATGATGGGGAGGTTATGGCTCTACCCCATCATACACAGAGCAGGGCCCCGCACCCTGTCACACACAGAGCAGGGCTGATCAGGGGGTTGGGGCACCACACCCTGTCCCACACAGAGCCGCAGGGCGATCAGGGGGTTGGGGCTCCCCACTATCAGGCACAGAGCAGGGGTGATCAGGGGGTTGGGGCGCCTTCCTCTGTCACTAACAGCCTGGCTCCAGCTTTTAGGCCTCCGCGGCTGAAAGTAGGTTTCTGGCCTTTGCTTACAATGTTGCAATCCTGCTGGCTGAAGTCTGGAGGTATCTGTTACTATGTTTTTTAAACTGCAGGCTCAGAGGCCTGCAGCCGCAGGCAGAGAACGTTGGTTTCCTCCGTCACTGAAGCAAGCAAGGCTCATGTTAGTTTCAAGCTGCCTGGCTGCCGGCAGCCATCTTGGCTGACAGTTAATTTGCATATCTCGCTGATTAGCCAATGAAAAGGGTAGCGGTCATACGCCAATTACCATGTATCTCTTTTATTAGTGTAGATGCACTTTCCCTATCCTGTTTATAAGTGCTAAATAATCAAAAAATATAGATCTTGATTTTTTTCACTGTATTGATGATGGATTTAAATTATGTTCCCTATGTACTCAAATTTTATCCTTTCATGTAAAGAACTTTTACATTTATTTCCAGTAATTATAATTGATTCTTCTTCATATTCTCTTTCTGACCATTTTTACTTCATTTCACATTATTTTCTCTTGGACCATTTTTGTTTACATCACTTTTGGATTGCTTTTACTTTTCATTAACCTGGTTAAATCCTTTGCCTGACTTTTAATGTTGGTGTTGATCGATCTGAATATTAATTTTCTTCATGGATATCAAAATGTGACTTTATAGGTTGAGGTGGAAGTTTATGGCTTTGTTTTTTTGATAGGGTTCATCATTTGTTATCTAGTAATTCTGAACTTTACCTAACACCTCCAGTCATGGAGGCTTGGCCCAGATCCTGACCACTGAGCATGTCTGCTTCCTCCCATCCCAAAGTAGGGGGATTTAAATAAGCTGTAACCCCAATAGTAGTTCCAAGGTGGTTTCTTTCACCATCTTTCACAAACAATGAAATCTCAATAAGCCCTTGATTTCCATCCATGAGGCTTGCTTCTGCTCCTCTACTTTCTATGAACACTCCTACTAGCATTTTCCATCAGCAGGACAAGCATGCTTTGGCTTTGGCCCTCTCTTCATCACATTGTATTTTAGCTCCATAAGTGGAACGGCAATGCTTATCTTTAATTGACAAGTCTTCCAAAGTTTTCCTAGTCTATTCTTCTGAAATGACAGGAAATGGTACACGATTACAAAGGAAAAAAAGCATGCAGAAGCTGCTAATTTTGCTCTTTATTCTTTATTCTCAACACATATAACCATATTATTATTGAACATCCCTTCATATCCCAGCAATCAATTACCAAACTTTGTTTTCACTGTGGTAGTAAAGTGAAAGTTTTTGACAGAAAAATAGCAAAATGGTTAAAGGCATTTGCTTTGATATTAGAGTCCTAAGGTCAGATCTTACCACGTTAGCAAATAAATCACTTATCCTTTAAGAACTTGTCCTGTATCATATGAAATGTACATAATTGTATTACCACAAAATAATCCTATATAATAAAAGGCTAATATGCAAATTGTCCCCTCGGGAGTTTGACCGACTGGGAGTTCAACCACTTGCTATGACGTGCACTGACCACCAGGGGGCAGCACAGAATGAAGGAAGGCCACGGCTGGCCAAGGAAGGCCAAGGCCAGACTATAGTTAAAAACAAACAAACTCTTCTATCCTTCTAATATTGAATCTCATAGTCACTCACAGGTTTTTATATTTTTATTTCTCATAGTTGCTTTCTATTATGTTTTCTAAGGGATTTATCTGATTTTTATGTAATCATTCTGTTGGATTTTGTTTACATTTTAACCATTATATTTTAAACTTCCAAGGGCACTTACTCATTATTTTAAATAGAATTTTTTTTTAATTTTCTGTATATGCAATTATTTAATATACTTCAAAGTTGCATGAGAATTTGATTTTTTTTAACCATTTGTTGGGTAAAGAGGATGGAAGTTTTTTGTTTGTTTTTCTATGAGAGAACAGTATTTCTTTCAGGTTCAAATTTTCATGTTTGTTTATTTTATTATCTCCATTGCTCCTGTTAAAGGGTTTACTCAAATGTCTGGTATTCATTGAGTCATCCATTATATTTAATAATGAAACAGTTAAAAAGCTGATTAAAAATTCTAGGAGCCTGGTCTCAGAAAGGCTTAGTTGGTTTGGTGTAATCCTGCCCACCAAAAGGTTGCCAGTTCATTTCTGGTCAGGGCACATACCTGGGCTGCTTCCCCTCCCCTCTCCTCTCTCTCCCTCCATGTCCTCTGGTGATGATTTAAAAAACAACAAAGTTCTTGGAAGGCAGGTGTATACCAAGTGTGTTTGGGAAAGGAGTTTGCTTTTTTGCTGGGAATTCCACATGTCAGTTTTTCCAGAAACTCTGGAAAGAGTAGATATAAGGCTGCTGGTATTTTATTTAAAGGTGGGGGGTATGGAACTTAGAAATTCACCACTTAATATAAAGATTTTCACTTCATTCTTTATTTTCACCTCCATATTTCAAATTCTGCTTTCCGTCTCTATTTAGTATCTCAGATTTGAGAGCCTCCTTCTTTATTTTTATCAGAGTGGTTCTGTAGACATTTGAGTCTTGTCATTCTGTGAGTGAGGTTAAGGGAGAGAAAACATTGATTCCTCCAATTACTGACTTCCAAGCAATCCAAATATTAAGGCATTTAACTTATCCCTGTTGTCTGTTTTAAGAAGAATCTTTGATGGGAAACATCTCTATGATTTAGTGAGTCTAATCAACTTTCTTCTCATATGCATCAGTGTGAAAATATTCTGTACCTTTCTTCTCTCTCTGCATGCATTTATTTGCACAAAAGTATATAAGTGTCTTATCTATAGGTCTCTCTTCAATTTTTACTTTTTATCTTTGTAGATTTTCTTTCACATAATTGTGTTTTCCTGAGCATTGCATGTGGTCAATACAATGTATTTTAGATGGCATGTGGTATATTATATAGTATACAAAAACTATGATTAGCTAAGCTCATACCAAAGGTAGCAATTAGAATGGTTTCCAGAAGGCTTTTCTTCCTATCAAAATGGATTTAGAGTGCTCTCTCAGAAGAGCCAATCCATTGGCAAAAGAAGAGCAGAATAATGAGCAAATATTTGAAAAACATTGCCAATTAGAGAGACTTAAAGTAATTGGGAGCATTTGGCCTAGAGGCAATAAGCTGGCAGTGAGGGATGGTTTAAGACTCAGATGTCGTGAGTTGCTCTCTTAGTGTCTTCCATCTAAAAAGACATACAAGCAAGCAAAATGTAAAATGCTCCCTCAAAAAAAAAAAAAAATTAAGGGTCTTCCCAATACCCACATACCTACTTCGTGAATTGTGGACTTTCTTTCACATAGACTGAGGTGATTTAGACAAGTATTACAAATTCAATATTATGTGAAGGAATGTACGAAAATCATATAGAGGTCTGGATTTAAAGAGTAGGAGACAAAATTACATAATAACCAATACAGGCAGCCCTCAATTTTGCATGGTACCTTGTAAATGACACTCATTACATTAGTTTCCCATGCCTGCCCAAAGGAATTACTACAAACTTGGTGGCTTAAAGAACATGTTTATTCTTCCATGGTTCTGGAAGCCGAAAGTGCAAATCTGAGCTGCACTGGGCTGTGCTTTAGGGGAGAATCTCTTCTTTGCCCTCTTCCAGTTTCTGGTGGCAACCAACATTCCTTGACTGCCAGGCACATCTCCCCAGTCTCTGCCTCCCATGACCACAATGCCCCTCCTCTTCTCTCTGCTTTCTATTCTGTCTGTTTCAAATTTAACTCTGTCTTTCTCTTATAAGGACATTTTCACAGGATTTAGGACCCACTTGGATAATTCAGGGTGACCTCATCTCAAGATCCTTCAGTTACATGGCAAAGACCCTTTTTTCTAGCAATCATAGGTCCCAGGGATTAAAACATGGACATACTTTTTTTGGAGCCACCATTCAAGTCACTAAGCTCATGTATGTAGGAACCATCTCCTCACATTGATCTCAGTTATTATGGAGCTGTGCAAAGTGAGACCTACCTGTAAGTTATATCAACTATCTAAGTTTTCTAGGTGAAGAGTTAAAACCTGGAAACATTTCTCAAATTATCCAGCTCAGGTTAGCATGACAAAAGAGAATATCATAGAATATCTGGTCAGGAACCAGAATATAGTATTTTAAGTGCCAGCACTCTACCACAGAAATGTGAGGACAAGGCTAAAACTGTACAACAGGGCTTCTGTGACTGTCCACTGAAGTACAGCCAGATGCCTCGAGATGATACCCAACTTCTACCAAAAATTATTCTAATTAATCATTTCTCTATCTTTATGAAATCATATCAGATATGAAATGTGCAATAAACAGCATTATGGGTATATATGTTTTAAAGGGTTGAATTTGTACAGTATGTTAATTATTCATTTCTTTTATATTTAAATTAGAGGCCCAATGCATGAAATTCGTGCAAGGGACTTAGCCCTCGCAGCTCTGGCTTTGTCCGGAAGATTGTCCGGAAGGATGACCGGCTGTCCAGTCTAGTTAGCATATTATGCTTTTATTATTATAGATACAGGGTGGGGCAAAAGTACATTTATAGTTATATATATGGAAAATAATACAATAATTAATAAATAATAACACAACAATAAATTCTGTGTTTCATATACTCACAACTGTAAATCTACTTTGCTCCATCCTGTATATTATTGAAGTGAAACTATTACTGGTTTTACCTCAATACTGATTTTTGCTCTTGTAAGTTTGAAAATGGGGCAAGGGAAAAGAATATCAAGCTTTTGGAGAATAGGTAATTAACAACAGAATATGCAATAGTTTAGTATGTTCTTAACACAAATATGCACGAGTATTTAGATCTAACAAAATGAATGTTTATAAATTAAATCTTTATGTGAATGATCTAAGTATCAATAGGAAAAGTGCACCTTATAGTGAAGACATTAAATTATTGGTATCAAGTCACCAAAATATAAGAGTACTATGTTTATTATATAATTAGTGCTCTTAAAATGTGTGTTCATTTATATAGCCTTAATTTTATGATTTAATTAAGCAAAAAGGACACAAGTACGGGAGGGTGTTACTCCACTGGAGCCACTGACCCAAATGTTCCAGTCAAATATCTTCAGGAAATATCAATCTAATATTAACATTTCAATGGTAAGAAGATAGATCTGTGGATGGATCTATTTTACAAGTGAAAAATGTTATTTATTCTAAGGTAATAAGGAGAGAAGTCATAGAGATATACATAAATGCATTAATATTAAAATGGGTTTGCATTATGAATTTATTACTTATTAACTGTTACCATTTATAAGTCCTTAAATTTCTCTATACCTCAAATTCCTACTTTATGATAGAGTTAATAATGCTACTTTCATTAGGTTATTAAGATTAAATGAGTAAGCCCTAACCGGTTTGGCTCAGCGGATAGAGCATCAGCCTGTGGACTCAAGGGTCCCAGGTTCGATTCCGGTCAAGGGCATGTACCTTGGTTGTGAGCACATCCCCAGTAGGGGGTGTGCAGGAGGCAGCTGATCGATGTTTCTCTCTCATTGATGTTTCTAACTCTCTATCCCTCTCCCTTCCTCTCTGTAAAAAATCAATAAAATATATTTTTAAAAAGATTAAATGAGTAAATATACTTAAAGCACCAAGTACAGTATGGGCTTTATAAACCTTAGCTATAATAATTATTATTATTTCAAAAAAACCTGTTGGTAGAATTCTCATCAAATATTTTAGCAATATTTTCTTAGGTATATGCCAGCTAAAGATATCAGTTCTAGTTCTTGGCTATCCTATTATAAGCACTTGAGACTAGAAGTAAACTAAAGTACTATATCCAATGGCTTTAAGTAACTAAATTCATTAAAACCAAAACAAAACAATAAAACCTAATGCCTCTTTGTGATAGTTATTGAGCTGAAAAGTAATTGAAATACCAACATGAGTAAATGTTAGTTTTAACCTTCAAAACGTTATAGTTTAGATAGGAAGCTCAATAATTATAAAATAACTCAATATAGTATTATAAGTACTGCTACAAGGAAAGGGTCCAGATAGTAAAGGGCAAGTTAATTTTCCCTGCAGGTTTTGTAGGCCTGAGATAAAATGGATTTGCTGACACTTCTTTAGCTGGACTTGTCAGATTGATGAGGATGGCATATGAGGTAGAGTGTGTCCATGGGCCTGGGAGTAGTGTAATTGGAAGCAAGGGGCATGCATAATGGGATGAGGTACCTAAGGAAGGAGCATTTGCTTAGAGCTTTATACACCAGGATGAAGAGTACATTTTCTTCAGTGACAGGGGGGAAGTGTTCACGAATACTGTTTTGGTTTTCTTTTTGGAGCAGTGGCAATGTAATTTTGAAGCTACAGTTTAGAAAGTTTGATTTACTTTGTAATCTAGGATGGATTAAAACAGAGAAAGAATGAAAGTAACAGAATCAATAACAAGACTTCTTATATACATATATGAGTCTACACAAGAGATTATGAGAGCCTAAAAAGTGTGTTTGGGAAGGTGGGTGACATATATAAATGATATTATGGAAGTCAAATCATCAGGACTTACTGGTTGACTATAAGGGAGGAAGGAAAAGTAAAAAATAATACTTGGGTAATGCGATCCAACAAAGAAGAATGAAATCTTGTGAGGAATTGAGGGTGATATGAGCTGAATATAGAATCACAGAAGCAAAGGCAGATTATTTTCAAAACAGAGAGGTTGCCCGTCACTACCAAGTACCACAAGAAATTTCAGAAAAGTGAAGTCTGAGAAAAGGTATGACAAATAGGTGATTACTAGGAACTTTGAACAGCGGTAGGATTTGTTAGTAAGATTCGGTCTCCCTTAGTAGGCTTAAGAACTCAATGGATGGTGGAAGAAATAACATTTTGTGTCTATAATATGTACAAAATACATGCATACGTTGTATATGTGATGAGAAACCATGAAAATTATTCATGAAAGACAAGGAAAAAATGCAAGGAAAGAGGCATGAGCCTTTGAAGGTGTAATCTGCTTGTTCTAAAAAAATTAGATAGAGAAAAGAAAATTAAAGTTATTTTTAGAAAACAAGATTAAGAGTGAGACTAATTTAAAATGTGTGTGGTACAATGAGATAAGAAGTGAGCCTACTTCCTAAATAAGAGCTTGAGATTGGAGGGTAGGTTTGAAATAATATAGAATAAGGTTGGGCGAACTGTCACAGGGAATACAATTAATTCCTCACATTGGTCATAAGCAACATGATATAAATAAGAGAATTATTCAAATATTAGTGAGGACATAATACAATAAACAGAATTATAATGATTGTATGGCCTCTGGCTACATTTATCCATCAAAGAGAAGGGAGATACAGAAAAAGCAACAACAAAATGAGTACCATGGTTATGTCTTCACAAAGCCTAAATGGTGAGCATTCTGTCTTAATATGACTTAAAGATTTATAACAAATAAATGTGCCTAACCAAAGCTAGGTATAGAAACAAAAGAAGGTGGAAAAAGTAATAGACTGATATAGGCAGAAGAGGATAGGGGACAACAAAATCAGGCAGAAAATTGGTTCATCAGTGGTAAAGAAATGGGAGCTGTAAAAGGAACAATCAGAGTTGGTAGATAGGTTAGATGACACTGAGGAGTTGAAGCTAGAGATCTCTGTATTGGATCTATTTAGTAACAGAATGTTAAGGATGTTTTCTTTCTGTTTTTTGATAGAAATAAGATATTAGATCAAACCATGGGTCAGAAGCAAACAAAGCGCAGAGGAAATTCAGATCAATACTTTCCATAGAATGCATTAAAGATAATTTTAAAACATATCATAACTATAAGATTTACTTCACTTAAATACATATCTTAATAATAATGTACATTTTCATGGTTCATCTTTCATTTATTCGTAAATTCATCCATCCAAGAAATTCACTGTATACCATGTTTAGGACTCTACCAGAAAACATGCCTAAAAAGAACACAGATGTTGTCATAGAGTTTGTTATGTAGTTACAGAGACAAACACAAACTAAATGATCAGCCCAGCTGGTGTTGCTCAGTGGTTGAGCATCGACCTATGAACCATGAGATCATGGTTTGATTCCCACTCAGGGTGGGCTCAATTTCCATAGAGAGATGTTTCTATCTTTCTCCCTCTCCCTTACTCTCTGAAATCTATACAAAAAATTTAAAAAGAAAAAAACTAAATGATCACAAGCAGAGATAGAATATATGAAATTGCCATTAGAGCTTAAAACAAAAGAAGTTGACTTGGTCAAGGCAAACTTTTTTTTAGGAAGTTGTACTTGCCCTAATAACTGCAGATGAGAGAACAATAAATGCAATTTATGTGTGTTTGTTACTGGGCAGGAGGGGAGGCTGGTCAGAAGCAGTTATTTGTTCTAAAAATAGGCTTCCTTGTTTGCAAACACATGTAAATATAAGAGAGAAGGCATATTCCAAGTACTTGCTTCAAGAAACTGATAATATTCCAGTAGGATTAGAATGTAGAAATAGATAGGTAGGGAGATACAGCAGGTTTTCCTAAGCCATATTAAATATTTTAGTCTTATTCTAAAAATAATTGGATATCAAGCAACCCAGCTTAGCAAGAGTTATCTTAACTAGATTGCATTTTGAGATCACTCTTGCTTCAGGGTGGAGAAGGTTATGCAGAAGGCAGTGCAAATAAAGACAGATCACTGGTAAGGTTTTGCAGTAGACTAGAAGATAGGAAGCTGCTTCAATCAAGGGTAGGAAGGGAAAGAATTTGATGAATGTATAGGATATTTAGGAGGTTCAATTGACTGGCAGGACTTAGTGATGGATAGCAGGGAGGTAAGGTGAGTAAGTTTTCAAGGACATCTTTTTTTGGCACAGTTGGATGAATGATGGTATCATTATCGAGATAAGGAACTCAGGAAGAACATCATGTTTTGAAGCAAGTGAACTGAAGTGCTTTGTCTTTGAAATATCACATTTTGTTTTTCTTTGAGATTCCATGATGTCAGGTTAGCAAATGAACATACTAGTGTAGGTCCAAGCTGTGAGGTTTCTAGTAGCCATAGGAAGAAGAAAAGCTCTGATCAAATAAAGTAGCAGGAAACCCAGGGCATTGAGTGTCATGTAAACAAGGGAAGGAATGTTTGCTTCTGTTCAATTTTTTTTTCCCAAGAAGGATATGATAATAAAAAAAACCGCTTAACCCTGCTGAGCAGTCAGATAAACCAATAAGTGACAAAGCATATGGAACAACTATTTTCGGACATTGGTCTGCAAGGAAGGTGGCATTGTGACCCTACATTTGCCCTCCTTTTCTGTCTAGAGAATCCTTGACAAGAAGGAATATCCTAAGACATTCATGGGATTCTGGCAGAAATGAGGACATAAAAATGGGCATTCAATAAAGGATGGTGGTGAATTTGCTGATAAAATTAATAGAGAGAAAGACACAGAAAAAGTAAAGAGCTCAGTACATTGGGTTAAAGCCTTCCTTGAATCTGCTGATGAACTATAAGCCACAAGTGCACAGGTGGAAACCCACAAGGTTAACTGAAAAAGAACTTCTAGAACACTTTAAGGAAGACCATTTCCAGAGCAAGTACAGTGCTAGAAGACAATAACATTTGGAGAATAAAGAGGAGGGAATTATTTTAAACTCAGAGGATTCAGTAGAAACACTGGGAGTGGCACACTTTGCTGGTAGAAGTAAACAAAGGCTAATACAGGGGTTGTCAATTAGGGATGATTTCACTTCCCCAGAAGACCGTTGGTAATATCTGGAGACATTTTTTGTTGTTGTCAAATTGGGTATGGATGTACTGAAAGAAGTTTTAGGGGGTAAAATAGGCAGGTTTAGGGAGTTTTAGAAATAAAGAGGGTCCATGGGGGAGGAAGGCATAGTTGGTTGGGAGCTTGGAGCTGCCGAAAGGCATCCATTCACAGAAAACAAAAGGAGCCACAGGATAAGGGGAGAGGAACACATCCATTCACAGAAGACAGGGAAAAGCCACAGGGAATGGGGAGAAAGAAGAAACAAACTTTCATAGAGAGAGAGAAATGCTGACGAATGGGAGAAAGAGGAAAACAGATTTTCACAGGAGACAGAGAATTCTACCAGTGAAGGGGAAGAGAAAGGGGGCACCATGTGGGGTTTGGGCTTTGAAGCTGATATTCTACCATTTGGAAGGCAGCACCAAGAAACAAAGAACTGCAGCCTTTATAAACCTCAGGAAAAAGGAGTTCAGTGGGATACCCCCTTTGGGAGCCCCTCCCTATGTGGGAGTCTGTACTTTTTTCCAATAAATTTCCACCTTTTCATATACCACCTTTTTCCGTGGCTTCATTCTTGGAATCCACCTGGACAAGAACCCGGGAAAGAAACCACCCTTGCATCCTGCTCAGAAAAGCTACCTGACTCAGTACTACTGGCTTCTACTGAGTAGAGGTCAGGGAGGCTTATAAACATCCTATGATGCATGGGACTGGCCTTCAAAGCAAAGAATCACCCAGCTAAAAAAGCAATAATGCCGAAGTTAGAAATTCTGTACCAGAGTAAAGGAGTACTGTCTTTAGATATGGGTAGGGGCTGTGTTCTTGGCCCCATGTCTGAGGGGATGAGAAGGGGTCCCACTTATTTTAAAGGAATGCCCCCTCCATTGCGTGAGAACAGCTGAGGCTGAGTGGGATGCCCTTGACCCCTGACCAGAATTTGTGTGGGCCCTAGTCCCCATATCTTTATTTAGGGCTTTCAGAACATTCCCATATATGAGATACCCTAAATGCCCCAGGCACTCATGTTTGCAGAAATGTCTAAGGACTGACTGCAAGTTCATCACTTATGATGACCAGCATAATATTTCTTTCACCAAAAAATATTATGTGAGATTAGAGCACCAAAAGAGGTATATCCATTCCGATTTGTTGTGACTCTCACTCGTGGTAAGTTCAATCGTTTTTAAGCTGATGAAATTCCACCACTAACTCTTGATCTGAGGAGCTCTGTGGGCTGGTGAATCAGCTCTTCCAACTGGGTGTCATCACCTCAGGTCTTTAGCTGCTGAGGGTAGTGAGACAGAGCAGGTATCCCTTACCCTCTTCATTCCACCATCCCCTCAGGCACCCAAGGCAGTCACTGCATCACATCCACAAGCTTATGTGTCAATCAGTCTTCCAAGATGACCATGTCCCTATCCTCCAAGAATTTTCAGACCATTTCTCTGCAATACAATGGGCTCTTCTGATTATGTTCTTTCTTGACTCCAAACTATATGGTGGTGGTGTGTTTTCCTGCGTTGGCCATGCTGATGAACACTCATTGAGCAAATGGCACTGCTATTAACACTCCACCACAGACCCTCCACCCATCCTCTTCATTGATGACAATGCATGGAAGACAAGAGTGTTCTCAACATTGAAAACAATTACTTTTTAAAAATGCAATCAGTGCAGCCTGAAGAATTCGAGGAAAGAAACAGTTGGAAAATGTGCTGTTCTACATTATGTTATAAAATTTTGAATGGTAAAATGTAAAATAACCAGAGAAGAAATTGTTTGCATTTTTCTGCGTGCTCTAAGTAAGACTTTGATTTGTACTTATAATCAATGAGAAGTAGTAAAAGCATTTGAGAAAGTGATTGGAAACTGGCATTTATAGATGGCATATTGGATGATGTAGCATCATTCATGACTCAATTTGTCATGTATTAAATAATTTTTATTAAATGCTATGAAGGAACTAGAGACAAGAAGATCTGTGTTTTTCAACATAAACAGATCACAAAGACTTGTGACTTGTAACACCAGTACTATCACTTTTTACTCATGATGGGAGATAGGAAATTAGCCAGGAGTGGTGCAGTTGAAAATAAATACATGAGGAAAT
Source organism: Myotis davidii (assembly GCF_000327345.1). Classification (NCBI taxonomy): domain Eukaryota; kingdom Metazoa; phylum Chordata; class Mammalia; order Chiroptera; family Vespertilionidae; genus Myotis; species Myotis davidii. The sequence goes on along the minus strand of NW_006297017.1, from coordinate 130,030 downwards.
GGTTTCTGAATCTGAAAAGAAAGAGATGGTGCCTGTACTAATGAAAGACCTTTACATGCCCTGATTATAAAACGAAAACACATAAGAATCTCTCCTCTTTTATTTTAAATATCCATTAATTAATAAATACCACATCTAATATGGCCCCACTAATTTTCTAACATCTATTTGAATCTATCTGTTTATATAGACAGTGGTCATACAAAAATATTTTCTTAGAGTGTTACATGCTCTGTAGGCAGCTCTGAAAAAATGGCTACTCTAACGCTGTCCAAACAAAGCTTTATGACAAGTTTCAAATGCATCAATATTATCTGCAAGTAACTTAACTGCTTGGCAGAAAAAAAAAGTTTAATAAACTTTAAAGAATGACAAATCTGGCACTCTACAATATAAAATTTACAATAACCCAGAATCAAATAAAAAACTCATGATGTGTGAAGAAGAAACAAAAACAGACACAGAAATAACAGATGATAAAATTAACAGACAAGAAACTCATTTTTGAGCTTTATTGAGATATTGATATATAACATATTAAGTTATACAATCTGACTATTAGATACACATATATATTGTAAATAATTACCACAATATAAAATCAGTTAACACCTCTATCTCCTCACATAATTACAAATGTGTGTGTGGTGAAAACATTTAATATCTACTTTCTTAGCATTAAAGTATATAATACAGTATTACTAATTATGGCTTACATTATATATCTGGGTTTTATTTATATTATAGTTGTGTTTGTACCCTTTGACCAATATCTCCCCATTTCCCACATCCCACAACCCCTGCCAACCACCATTTTAATCTCTATTTCTGTTTCTTTAGCTTCCACATATGAATGAGATCATACAGTACTTGTCTTGTCTCTGTCTGAATTACTTCATTTAGCAGAGGCTTCACATCCATTCTTGTTGTCAAAAATGGCAGGATTTTCTTCTTTTTTATGGCTGATATTATTCCATTGTACATACACAGTATACCATATCTTCTAGCCATTCATTCCTTTTCTTTTAAAAATATATTTTTATTTATTTCAGAGGGGAAAGGAGAGGGAGAGAATAGAAACATCAATGATGAGAGAGAATTATTGATCAGCTGCTTCCTGCACACCTCCTACTAAGGATCGAGCCTGCAACCCAGCCACGTGCCCTTACAGGGAATCAAGCCATCACCGCCTGGTTCATAGGTTGACACTCAACCACTGAGCCACACCAGCTGAGCCATTGATTCTTTGATGGACTATTAGGTGGTTCCCAGGTCTTGTCCATTGTGAATAATTCTGCAATGAATGTGGGGGTGCAGACATTTCTGAGATACTTTTCATTTCCTTTGGATATATAGCAGGGTGGGCAAAAGTAGATTTACAGTTGTGAATACATAAAATAGTTTATTCTTATATTATTATTCTAGAGGCCCAGTGCAGAGTGGGGTCCCTTGGCATAGCCTGCAGGGATCGGGCCAAAACCAGTAGTCAGTGCCATCTGCCACTCCTGCTCATCTCGGCCCCGCTGTGCCTACCTCCACTGCCCAGTAGGCTCACTGCCACTCCGCTGCAGACTCCGGGCTAGAGCGGCCAGCTGTGAGCCCTGTATCTGGCACCCATTAGTCAGCTGACCACCAGAGGGCAGCTCCTGCATTGAGTGATTGCCCCCTGGTGGTCAGTGAGCATCATAGTGACCAGTCGACTGGTCATTCAGTCATTCCATCATTTGGGTGTTTGGTCGCTTAGGCTTTTACATATATAGATATTAATTATTGTATTATTTATTTGTATTAAAACTATGAACCTACTTTTGCTTGTCCCTGTATACCCAAAAGTAGAATTGCTGGGTCATATGACAGTTCTATTTAAAAACTTTTAGGAATGTCCATGGTGGCTGTACCAATACATAGTCCCACCAACAAAGCACAAGGGTTCCTTTTTACTCCACCTCCTTGCCAGCACTTGTTGTTTCTTGTCTTTTTGATAATAATCATCCTATTAGGTATGAGGTGATAGCTCATTGTAGTTTTGATTTGTACTTCCCTGATGATTAGTGATAAGCACCTTTTCATGTACCTGTTAGATATTTGGATGTCTTCTTTGGAAAAATGTCTACTCAGTTCCCCTGCCCATTTTCAGATTGCATTATATTTGTTTGGGGCGGGGGGTAAGGTGTTTGTTTTGTTTTGTTTTGCTACTGAGTTGTATGAGTGCCTTGTACCTTTTTTATATTAACCTTTTATCAATATAAATGGTTTGCACAAATGTTCTCCCACTCCTTTTTATTTTGCTGATTGTTTCCTTTTTTTGTGCTGAAGCTTTTTATTAAGATTTAGTCCCACTTGTTTATTTTTGCTTTTGTTGCTTGGCAAAGATTTTGGGAAAAAAAGACTAATGTCAAGGAGCTTTTTCTGCTATGTTTTCTTCTAGTAGTTTTACAATTTGGGGGTCTTACATTTACATCTTTAATCCAGTTTGAGTTATTTTTTGTGAGTGGTATAAGACAGGGATCCAATTTCATTACTCTGCATGTGGTTATTGAGTTTTCCCACACAATGTATTGAAAAGACTATAATTTTCCCATTACATCTTATTTACTCCCTTGTCAAATGTTAGCCATATATGAAAGGGTTTATTTCTTACAAACCTTACAGACTGGATTTAGCAGGCAAAGCCCTTTACCAGTCAACTCTTGGGCTTGTTGTTGGAGTCCTTGGTAGCCTTGTCCTACAATAGGTCGAAAGTCTGGGATGGTGGTAGTCAGCTTAATGCTGGGCCCCACTAGGACCTTGTGTTCACAGCTGCTCCCCCGACCCCCACCCCCTGCTGCCCCCGGCCAGGTTCCTGAGCATTGATTTGAAGCTTGAGTCAACAAGAGTCACTGTGGCCATGGGGACCAGCCCATGCTGAGACGGGCTACAGGGGTGGGCAAACTTTTTGACTCGAGGGCCACAATGGATTCTTAAACGACCGGTGGGCTGGAACAAAAGCATGGATGGAGTGTTTGTGTGAACTAATATAAATTCAAAGTAAACATCATTACATAAAAGGGTACGGTCTTTTTTTTTTTAGTTTTATTCATTTCAAACGGGCCGGATCCGGACCGTGGGCCGTAGTTTGCCCACGGCTGGGCTAGGAGCTTAAGTTTACTGGACCCTCGGGGAGCTGCTCAGGGCCGTAGGAACTAGCCAGGTACTGGGGTGCACCTGGGATCCTACCAGGATCCTGGAGACACAGGAGTGTGGTGCAGGGGTGGGCCACCAGAGGCACCAGAGGCCCTAGTAGCAAGCACATGCTCATTGTGTACAGTAAAGCAAAGATAATAACGATCACAAGTTTCCCATGTCAAACTGGCAAAGCCAAAATCATTAGAATATTACTACTGTGCTAAAAGAAAGAAAACTACAAGCCTGGAAATTTTGTCCAGTAAAAATATTCTTCATAAATTAAGGCAAATAATAACTTTTTTCAGAAAAGCAAAACCTGAATAGATGTATCACTGAACTACAATTTTTTTAAATTTTAGTTAGAAAAAATAATATACACATTTTATATACACTGAGTGGCCAGATTATTATGACCACCTGACGTTTGTAGGCAAATTAGCTATAATTTTGCACTGTAGTTGCTAGAGGGCCAGACCATTATAAATAGGGAAGCAGGTTGTTTACCATGACAGTAGAAATGATTTTTTTTTCCTGAAGATATGGGTAAACAATGTGATTTAACAGCCTTTGAACATGGGATATATATATAAATGTATATATGTTAAGTGGCCGGATTATTATGACCACCTGACCT
>NW_006297017.1:119073-125871 GCF_000327345.1 Myotis davidii | reverse complement strand
TGTTCAGTCCTTGTGTTCCTATGTGAATAGGGGATGTTTTATCTTGGTAACTGTAGACAGCAAAGGTGTTCGAACAGGCCTTCGGCTTCCATATCTCATACGATGCAGTGTATAGCTAATTTGCCTACAAACATCAGGTGGTCATAATAATCTGGCCACTCAGTGTATATGTACATATACCCACACATTTTTTATACACATATTTTATATATACATGTACGCACATACTAACACATTTTATATATATGTATACATTTTATTTATATACATATATACACATTATATATACATATACATATGTACACATTATATATATACACATATACACACATATTAATGTTTTAATTGTTATATTTTATTTCTTCTGCTTAGTTTGAGCAGGTGGAATTTTGATATGGCATTACTACCTTTATAAATATGGTGACTAATGCGTTTTTACTGCATTTGTTTGAATGGATTTTCAGATGTGCCTCTCAGTTAATGGGCAGGTTTCAACTTAGTAACCATAGTCTAAACACACCCTAGTCTAGATGGCTGTGGTTAAAATGAGTTAATATCCCTCAAATTTTTAAAATTAATTTCTGTTTTAGATTCATTAAGTTATATTGAAGAACTTTACTTTAAAATGTCCAATTTCACTCTTCTAGGTAATATTATTTTTTTGAAAGAGCTCTGTATTCTGACTATATATTTTTTACATTTGATGTATTTAATTTTGTTTGGTAAAACTGGAATTAAACTAGTTGTTTGGTGAAATAAACTAATATGTGATTTATACTAATTTTAATTTCACTTAAAAATAGATTCAGAATTATCTATTGCACCTTACTCGACCCACAAGAGAGTTAATTAAAATTTTGAAGATTAATTGAGCAAATTTGAAGTGATTTTTAAATGTAATTTATCTTGTGCTATTTTTTACTATTGCTATCATGTGTAAGCCAATTTATTGAATATGCTAAAATATTTATTTATTCTTTCAACCAGCATTTATTTTTAATGAAATATTTTCCAACTAGTAATAAATATACTGTATAGGAAAATTATATCTTCAACAGAGCTACACAGCCCATTCTAGAAGTATCCCGTGTTTCATTAGAAACTTAGATTGAATAGAAATCACTTCCTACATTTTCATCCCCCAAATTCGAGAACGTTTTTTTATCTAAAATATGTTCTGTCATGTGCACATCACTTAAATATAAAGAGTAAAAAAAAAGAGCTCATTTCATCTATTTGGTTCTCACAGGAAGAATTTACCATCAGCACAAATGGAAATAGCTTAACATGATAAATGTTTCTTAGAATTGAGTCTGTCCACTAAAGGTGGGCATTCTCTCTCATACTGATAAAAACAGACCCAGCATTGCCATAGACATGTTTACTGATATATTGTGGGTAGTATCCATCAATATATGAGCTGCATTGAGATATCAGTGAAATTTGATAGTCTCCTGATTGCATTTTCTAATACCTGATTTTTTTTTTTACTTCTGATCCTTCCCATTTCAGTCTCCAGCCAATTTTATCTCAACATCTTGCTCCATTACATTTTATAACTACTTGCTATGTCATTATGTTTTTTGTTATTTATAATTTAATGTTTCATGTTTTAAGCCTCAAAATGCAGAAAATATAACCAACCCGTGAATATAAAGCTTCTACTAAAATTTACTGTTTTTCTCTTTCATTTTATCCCATAAGCTAGTTTCTTTAAATAAAACAATATTTAAGATAAATGTAACTCTTTTTTATTCTTTAATTCTGAGTATGTATTTAGTAAACATATAAAAATTATTTCTAGATCCTTTTGCCATTTATTTTTAAATTAAGATTCACCAATTTTGTTTTAATATGCTTTAAAACAAAGTGGAAGAAATGCCAAATTATCTCTAAATTGACTTTTAGTTAAAATTTAATACAAAATATTTGGAATCTATTACAAGTTGAGATAATATTACATTAAGCAATAAATATAATAGGACAGTCTTTGAATGTAGGCTAACTTCAATATGTGCCACTCTCAGGATTTTTTGAAGAAAGCACCTATGCAAGATAGATTAGCAGTAACTGCAGGGATCCCCTTTACAGTAGGATTACAATGTATTTATGAATATCTACCAGGTTCAAATATATATGATGCTTTTTACATAATTATCTATAAAACATATTCACATACATGCCCATTCGTGAATTGTTACTGGGATGGTAACAGCTAATTCTTACTGAACATTTACCATTTGCTTGACCTATATAAGGAATTCATATAAGTTTTTTTTTCATCTAACCCATATAACAGCCGTATGAAGTAAGCAGTATTATTATACTTATTTTACACAAGAGGAAACTAAAGTTTAGAAAAGCTAGAAGAACTACTCTATTATTTGAAGAATATATGAAAATTATTTTGGGGCTAGTGAACAGATTAACTCATCTGAAATTGGTTAATATAGGGCAATAGCAAGTGGAGAATCAAGGTGAGTAAATAGTTTGAACAAAATAAAGTTTTTGAGAGCCAGAATAAGGTGCTTATAGAGAAGATAAAAAATGTTTAGCAGTTTGATTTTGAAATCAAACCAGGATTCCCATCTTTATCACTTACTTGTTAAATGACCTTAGGCATATTTCCCTGATTGTAAAATAAGGATATTACTAATACCTCATAGAATTTTTGCAAAGATTAAATGAGATGAAAGAGATCAACAGCTCTCAGTCATTGGCCATGATTTAAATATTAAAGGATAATCATTGAAAGTTTTTGAGCAGGATTTAATATTGCAGAAAAAGTTTTTAATTCATCTCTCTGTTGTAACTACTAAATTAGAAAAGATGTGAATTGGATATAGAAATGCCTGTTAAGAAGTTGAACTGCATTAATTACTACAATTCCTTCCTTAGGGCCTGGTAATGGCAGTGAAATAGAATATAATGAAAAGCAAGGGGGAAAATAATGTGAGGTAAATTGGAAAGAAGGGGAGGGGGAGGAAGGAAAGGGGAGGAGAGGGGAGGGGAGGGAGGAAACGTAAGACAACATTATAAAGACCATATATGACAACCCACATACTCAGTGATCAAAAACTGAAATCATTTCCCTTAAGTTCAGCAACAAGCTAGATATCTCTGCTTTCACCACTCTTGTTCAACATAGTGCTGGAAGTCCTTGCTCTAACAATTAGACATGAAGAAATAAAAGGAATCTATATTGGAAAGAAAGAAGTAAAACTGTCATTATTTGCAGATGACACAATACTATATATATAGAGAGAGAGAACCTTAAAGATTCTACAAAAAAAATTACTAGAGCTGGTAAGTGATTTCAGTAAAGTATCAGGATACAAAATAAATATCTAGAAATCACTTGCATTTTTTACATCAATAAAAGATTATCAGAGAGGGTAACTAAGAAAACAATCCTATTTACAATTTTATCCAAACACAAAAACAAAACTTGGAATAAATGTAACCAAGGATGTTAAAGACCACAAATTACTCAGAAAATTATAAGACACTGAAGAAAGTGAAGAAGATACAAATAAGTGAAAGCACATACTGTGTTCATAGATATAAGGGTTTAATCTCCAACATTTACAGGGAGTTCATAGAACTTAACAAAAGGAAGATAAACAGCCCAATCAGAAAATGGCAACGGACCTAAATAAATATTTTTTGAAAGAAGACATAAGAAAGGCCAAGAGACATATGAAAACATGCTCAAAATCACTAATCAACTGAGAGATGCAAATCAAAACGACAATGCGGTACCATCTCACACCTGCTAGAATGGCTATTGTCAACAAATGACAAAGGACAAATGCTGGCGAGGATGGATAAATATCACATGATCTCACTCATTTGTGGAATATAATGAACAACATAAACTGATGAACAAAAACAGATCCAGAGACAGAGAAGCATTGATCAGACCATCAAACCTCAGAGGGAAGGTAAGGGAGGGTGGGAGTAAGGGGGAGAGATCAACCAAAGGACTTGTATGCATGCATATAAGCCCAACCAATGGACACAGACAACAGGGATGTAAGGGCATGAGTGGGGGGTCAATGGGGGAATAAGGAAAAATATGTAATACCTTAACAATAAAGCAATATTTTTTTAAAAAAAGAATTAACATCATTAAAATATCTATACTACCCAAAGTAATCTATACATTCAATAAAATTCCTATCAAGATACTACTGGCATATTTCACAAAACTAGAACAAATATTCCAAAAATTTATATGGAACCATAAAAGACCCTAAAAGCCACAGCAATCTTGAGAAAGAATAAAATTGGAGGAATGATACTACCTGATATTAAGCTATACTACAAAACCATAGTAATTACTAGTAAAACAGCATGGTACTGGTAGACATACAGAGATATGGATCAATGGAACAGAATAGAAAGCCTAGAAATAAGCCCTCACCTTTATGGTCAATTAATGTTTGACAAAGGAGGCAAGAACATGCAATGGTGTAAAGATAGCCTATTTAATAGGCAGTAAAATCTCAGACATTTCTCATTAGCAATGTTTTTCTGATGTATCTCCTAGGGCAAGGGAAACAAAAGACACACACACACACAAATAGCAAATAGGACTGTATTAAACTAAAAGCTTCTGCACAACAAAGGAAACCATCAACAAAATGAAAAGACAATCCACTGGATGGGCGAACATGTTTGCAAATGATACATCTGATAAGGGGTTAATGTACAGACTTAAAAATAATTTATAAAACTCAACACCAAAACAAGCATACAAACAAAAAAACTAACTTAAAACTGGGTAAAGGACCTGAATAGACAACTCTCCAAAGAGGACATAGAGTGGCCAATAGACATATGAGAAGATGTTCAACACTACTAATCATCAGAGAAATGCAAATTAAAACCACAGTGAGATATATCACCTCACACCTGTCAGAATGGCTATCATCAATAAATCATCAAACACAAGTGTTGGCAAGGATGTGGAGAAAAGGGAACCCTTCTGTACTGTTAGTTGGAACATAGATTGTTGCAGCGATTGTGGAAAGCAGTATGGGGTTATCTAAAAAAATTAAAAATGAAACTGCTTTATGACCCAGTGATTTCACTTCTGGGACTATACCCAAAGAAACTCAAAACACTAATTCAAAAGGATAGATACACCCCTATGTTCATTGCAACATTATTTACAACTAGAGGCCCGATGCACAAAATTCATGCAAGAGTAGGTCTTCCTTTCCCCAGCTACCAGCACTGGCTTCTTTCTGGCACCTGGGACCCAGGCTTCCTTTGCACCCCCGGATTCATCCAGAGGATGTCTGGTTTAATTAGCATATTACACTTTCATTATTATAGATAGTCATGATTTGGAAGAAGCCCAAGTGCCCATCAGTAGAAGAGTGGATAAAAAAGCTGTGGTATATTTACACAATGGAATACTACTGCATAATAAAAAATGAAGGAAATCTTACCCTTGGGGACAGCATGAACAGACCTGGAGAGTATTATGCTAAGTGAAATAAGCCACTAAGAGAAAGGGAAGCACTATATGATTTCACTTATCTATGGAATCTAATGAACAAAATAATCTAACAAACTAAATAGAAATATTCTCATAGGTACAGGGAACAGACTGTCAGCTGTCAGAAGGGAGGGGTATTGGGGGACTTGGTGAAAAAAGAGATGAGATTAGGCAAACAAAACCAAAACTCATATCCACAGACAATAGTATGGTGATTACCAGAAAAAAATATTTATTTCAAAATTATCAAAATGTACACTTAAATATGTGCAGTTTGTGTGTGTTAGATATACTTCAATAAAGATGCTATAATATGTCAGATGATGGATGTTCTCCATCCCTAGACCTTGACTCTGTGTGTCATAGTACTCACTGATGAAAAAACTAACTTGACATTTTTCAGCAATTTCTCAAGAACCAAGAAGAGAAGGATTATGACTTAGAATGAAAAGCATCTCTTGAAGTCTGTAAATAAGGACTTTGCTAGGAGACCTTACTTATCAACAGGAGGGAAACACTTAAATAGTGCTGGTATATTATAAATTGTATAGTAACCCTCTGTATGCCTCAGTTAAAGTATTTACCCTATTTGTTTTCTAACTGTTTATTTAACTTATTGGCTTCTTACCCAGTTGAACTTGGAGCTCTTTTATGAAAACAATTTGAGTCTTTTTGTCCATTGCCTAGTATATTTCCTGGCACACACCTGTGCCCAATAAATGTTGGTTGAATGAATAAGTGACTAAAAATGGATAACATCTTGAATGCAAAAGGATTAAAACTCATAATGGGAAAATACTAATTATTCTTCACTAAAAATAATTAGGAAGATAGTTAGAAATAATACCAGTGACCTCAGAAAATCATAGCTATTCTTATTTGAGCAAATTTTGCTTTCAGGCCACTTTATACAAATCACTTCTAATTTAAAAATAAACATAAAAGATAGGCATTATTATCCTCATTCAAAAATAAAGAATAAAGAATAAATGTCTAAAGCCGTGATCGGCAAACTGCAGCTCTTAAGCCACATGCGGCTCTTTGGCTCCTTGAGTGTGGCTCTTCCACAAAATACCACATGCAGGTGCGTGTACAATGCAATTGAAACTTCGTGGCCCATGTGCAGAAGTCAGTTTTTGGCCTGGGAGAGTCTATTTTGAAGAAGTACTGTTGATATTTGGCTCTGTTGACTAATGAGTTTGCAGACCACTGGTCTAGAAGATTCATCAGAATTTACTACAGCGCAGAATCTGGAGTGAGATGCAAGCTGCACAAATGCACATTAAAAG
>NW_006297017.1:98576-118469 GCF_000327345.1 Myotis davidii | reverse complement strand
ACAAAGATGTAAGAGAATATAAACATGTTTACGAGAAGTTCAGAAGTTTGCCAAAAAAGGAATTATCATGTTTTTGTATTAGTTGGTGTCCATTTTTGAGGTTGAAAATTCAAGTGTTCTGCAAGGCAGTAGCTCACATTACAATGAGATATCTTCTAGTATTATTTTAAATTTGAAGAAAGGTGCTTAGAAACAAACATTACAACAGGCAGAATGATAAAAAGCAATTTAAAAAATGCGTCTGTGGCCACTGATATCATCTTGGTCAAATATCTTGTATATGATACTCAAAGGAGCTTTGTGGTTCTTTGAAGAAACTCATTTTCTGGCAGAAGTTTGAAAGCATTTCTGGCATTAAAAAATCAATGAGGAAAAAGCAAGAAGGATGAGTGGTAAACTCTCATTAAAAAACCTGTACACTCCATAGAAAGCCTCTTTGCAACCTTTCAGTTGGACAGGACTTCTTTAATTTGAACTAAAACAGCCTGTGTTCCATATTTCTTAGCTTGGCTGGCATAGAGGTCACACATTCACTGTGGGACAAGTTAGAACTGCTTACATATTGCCCTAAATTTAGATTTGGCCTAGATTTTTTTCCCCTGAAATGATGAGAGACATGGCAATAAAGACGAAACTTTGCTGCTTTTATCATATTCTTCTTGCAAAGTTAAAAAAATCACAAAATAAATTGTGCTTAAGGAAACCACTGAATTCACCAAATTCTGTCTCTTTAAAATAAGGAAGTCATTTTACCCCAACTACCGTGGAATTTCTTTTTAAATGACCTTGCGGCATTTCCTGAATAGTCATTCTTAGCAGGCATATATAAGTATATACAGATGTGAGAATAAGGTTATGTGAATTGAATAGTGTTCAGTTTGAATCTTTGATGTCTTTTTTAAATGTTACCCCAGTTGTCCCCTAAGTGTGCACTATAGTCACTATGTCACAGGAGAATATTGAATCAATATAGTGTGTATTGATTGATCACTACAAGGTGAAATGCATTCTGTTGCTGGAGGTTTGCCCACCTTCAAAAAATTATAATTGAAGAGGCAAGTTATAATTCCATAAGAATTTTAATAACAATTAAATATTAAAACAACTCAACCAACAATAGACCAGTAGAAGAGGAAAACATCACTCTAAGCTAGAATGACTGATTAATGGATAATGCCTGTACGAAATTATGCAACAATGCAAATCTGGCCCATCAGGAGCTGCTCAAAGCAAAAGAGTTGATTCATTCCAGCAGGATTTCCCTAGTAACTGTTGCCTCTGTCCCTATTTCAGAGACCTCATCTGCTTCTGCCTAACTACCGGATGCTCACCTTCCACGGAGAGGCATCTCCACAATTGCTTCATAATGTCTCCCAGTGAACATTCATAATTCCCACTAACCCTCCCCAATCCTACATCTTGGATCACACCATAAATCCAGTGAGTAATATATAGCAGTAGATTCAAGCCTAAACATGTGTATGCAAGAAGAATGTCTAGAAAAGGCACCATCGAGTAAGTATGCACCATCTGTGAAGCTTTAGCCCCGATCAGGCATCTGTTGCTTAGACCAGCCAGCATCAATGTGCCGACCATTCAGTGAGTGAATAGTGAGCATTAGGGACTAGAAGCCAGGAAAAACACAGGATGTGGGAAGAGCTACTGTGCTTTCCCTGACCTGTCATCAGCAGTTAAAGATCATGTGTGAAAAATAATTTACCATGTAGAATTATGTTACAGGCTTGGTTTGGGGTCCAAAGAAAGAGCAGATTAAGAAAAGTAGGACAGCCAAAACCGGTTTGGCTCAGTGGATAGAGTGTCGGCCTGCGGACTAAAAGGTCCCAGGTTCGATTCTGGTCAAGGGCATGTACCTGGGTTGTAGGCACATCCCCAGTAAGAGGTGTGCAGGAGGCAGCTGATCGATGTTTCTCTCTCATTGATGTTTCTAACTCTCTATCTCTGTCCCTTCCTCTCTGTAAAAAATCAATAAAATATATTTTTTTTTTTAAAAAAAAAAAAAGTAGGACAGAATGTAGAAATACACAGAAGGTACAGGAAGAGTGTCAGGTAGGGCCCAGAGTACCCTAGGAATTTCACCTAAATGAAGGAAAGGACTGTTAGGAAAAGGTCTAAAGCTGGATAGAATATTATAATATATGTGAGGTATCTATCTATAATAATAAAAGGGTAATATGAAAATTAGACCAGATGTCGTCTGGATGTCATTCCAGATGTCCTTCTTGACCAAGCTGGGGCCGGAGGGAAGCCAGTCCGGGTCCTGGGTGCCTGCCAGCGGCTGGAGGAGGGAAACAGCCTAGATCCCGGGTCCCGGAAGTAAGCCAGTGCCAGCAGCTGGGGGAAGGAAGGCCTACTCTTGCATGAATTTTCATGCATTGGGCCTCTAGTTTTAAATAACATAGTAGGGGAAGGCTCACTAGAAAGTTTCATTTATGCAAAGAATTAGAAGCCATCCCCTTCCCCTGTGTTCTGATGAGGAAGAAGAAATGCATTGCATGATAATTATTATCATACTTATATTACTTCCCCAAATCTACTCTAATCTTGAATTCAGGATTTGATTTTATATTGAAGACTTTCAGAAAAAAAGAATACCAGAGAAAGTCTAGTCTTTTCATGGAGGAAAAAAATTTTTGCCACCAAACAGTACCATGGACATAAAAAATTATCAGTAAAAACTGCTGATAAAGAATGAGAGGGAACACCTTTATTTATTAATTCCTTTTTACTGAACTCTATCACAATGTAGACATTGACAGACTCTGGGAACACAAGAGGAATGTGGCCCGTGTCTTCATAGAGCTTATAGTCCATAGGTTCAATCCACATCTTCTAAGGGAAACATAGGTGGGCCCACATAGATCAGTGGAGTCTTGCAATAACAAAACTGAGATTTAGAGAATAAGACAAACATAAGGGGAGACTAGGTGATTAGATGCTTTCCTGCTAAAGTGGAACGGTCTAACTCAGAGAAGATCTTGGAATATTTAACAAAATAAGAGAAGGCCAAACATAGCTGCATACTGGACAGGAAGAGAAGCGTGGTCAGCTGTATGGTTTCAGAGGTAGGTGAGTGGAGAGGCAAGATCACAAATGACACATGGAACACTTAAAGATTTTGGTTTTTATATTGAGAAAAATGGGAAAAGTTTTAAGATAGACATGTTTTCAAGCAGGAGAATGAAATGCACTTTAGAAAACTCTCTAATTTAGACTTTTGAAGTTGCGCTTAGGCAGCTGAGTTGAAAATATATTAGATCCAGAGACACAGAAGCATGGAACAGACGATCAAACCTCAGAGGAAAGAGAGGGGAGGGTTTAAGGAATGGGGCATGGATAAGAGATCAACCAAAGAACTTGTATGCATGCATATAAGCATAACCCATGGACACAGACAGTTGGGGGGTAAGGTCATGTGCTGGGGGGTGGGAGTGGCTGTAGAGAGGTCAGTGGGGGGAAAAGGAGACATATGTAATACTTTGCACAATAAAGAATTTAATTTTTTTTTAAACAAGAAAGAAAATATATTAGAATGAGGCAAGCGTAGATGTTGAGACATGGGGTAGAGGCCTGAGATGAGGTTAGTTTGGACCAGTTCACAACAGTGAAATGAGCGGAAGAGAATAGGACTTAGTGTCTGATTGGATGTGGGCAATGAGAGATAAAGTCAGGAATGTATTTTAGGCTGATGTTATCAACACCAGAGGAGATTGAGAAGGCCATGTGGTGACATAGGATTCACCAGAGTTAAAGCAGCTTTGGAGGATTCTAGAGGAATGCAGAATGGAGATGTCTCATTAATGATGCCTCTGGGCTGAATGGGGACCAAACTGGCACAATCTGGGCTTAACAGAGCGTAGTTTATAAATAATTCCACTGTTGCTGGGTCTCATCCCAGTTTATTTTCCACACAGCTGAAATTTCCTGTCACTCAACCTTGCTCACATTCATCTGCTCCAGTGGTTTCCTCACTCGTCCGTGATTATGCCAAGTAATTCCTATCTCTGCCTAGAAAAATTATCTTCCAGGTATCCTCATGGCTTACTCCATTAATTTATTAATGTCTCTACTCAAGTCTCACCTTATCAGAGAAGTCTTCATTCGTAAACATCTAAAATAACATTCATTGTCTCTATCCTTATCTGGCTTATTTTTCTCCTCAGCCTGCACCATAACTTGATTATTTTATGTTTATTAAGAATAAAAGCTCCTTGAGAATAGGGACTTTGTTTATTTCCTTCCTTGTAACTCAAATGGGTAGAACCTAGTGTTCACCTAATGCATAATTGTCAATTGACATAGATTTTATTCAGCACCTGCTCACCCATTTCCTCATCTATTACACTCCTGCCCTCTTAAAATACTAGTAGAAACTATGTTAATCTCTATTAATTCAACTTTTTAGATTAACAAGTTTCATTTTTTTCTCCTCTATGAAGTTCGTAGTCTAGAGAACACTGAAATCTCGCAGCTGCTGGGGTTCTTGATACAATTCGTATTGACTAATTCCACCAGTAAGTCAAGAGCATTGGTTCCCTATCTGCTTCTACCAGCTGAACTTGCCAGTGTCATTTCAGAAAGTAATTTGTTACTATGTAAATCAATATGATATGAATGTGAAAGGAAAAACTTGTTTCTGTGAAAACTAACTTGACTTATATGGAAAGACGTGATAAATGGGGTTTATATTTTAAAACATTGCTATTGACTGAAGGGGGAAATGTTTTAAATACCTATATTTATGTATTCAGTATGTAATATGTATATTTAAATATGTTCTAACTGGAAATCTTAGATGATGCCTTATGAGTGTGGTTTAGACCAAAAGAATGACGTTAAATTTCAATTAGTGAAAAAGAAAAGGCTGCACATGAAAAAAAAACAAAATTGATAAATTTAGCCCTAAACGGGTGGCTCAGTTGGTTGGAGTGTTGCTCCCTACACCAAAACTGTTGCAGGTTCCATTCCAAGTCAGGGCACATACCTAGGTTGTGGGTTTGATCCCAGGTTGGGGCACATATAAGAGGCAACCAATGTATGTTTCTCTCACATTGATGTTTCTCTCTCTCCTTCCCTCCTTTCCTCTCTCTCTCTAAAGTCAATAAACATATCTTCCATTGAGAATTTCAAATAAGTTGGTAAATTTCCATTTATATGTTCTAGATCAGTGGTTCTCAACCTGTGGGTCGCGACCCCTTTGGCGGTCAAACAACCCTTTCACAGGGGTCGCCTAAGACCATCCTGCATATCAGATATTTACATTACGATTCATAACAGTAGCAACATTACAGTTAGGAAGTAGCAATGAAAATAATTTTATGGTTGGGTCACAACATGAGGAACTGTATTTAAAGGGCCAGAAGGTTGAGAACCACTGTTCCAGTTTAAAAGAAAATGTTTGGGACATTTATGCATATTTTTAATTCCCGATTTTAACTGGGTTTTCCTATTAACTCTCCTGAAATCTATTAGATTGATTTCGCCCTAACCTAATCCTGTAGATCAGTGGTTCTCGACCTTGGCTGCACATTAGAATCACCTGGAAATCTTTTTAAAATCCTGATTTCTGGGCCTCATCCTCCGGAAATTCTGTTTCTTTGTTACTAATGTTGTGGCCCCACCCCATAGCAAAGAAACAGAATTTCCGGAGAATGAGGCCCAGGAATCAGGATTTTAAAAAGACTCCCAGGTGATTCTAAGGAGCAGCCCAGGTTGGGAACCACTGCTTAGATGCTCTATATCCGTCCCTTTCCTCTTTCATCTCAGCACAGATGAAAGGGAAGTTTATGTCTTTTTTTAAATTGGGATTTGTGGGCCTTGGTTGACCTTATTTCTGGGTTAAAAAAAATGATAAAGTTTCCAGTGGAGTAAGAGGAAAACAATATTATTAGGCACCTGTAGGGGAAGAGAGAAACGTGCTCCCAGTGCTACATTTGTGCTGTTCTTGACCTGAGAACCCAATACTTCCCAGGGAAGCCTGGTGTCAGGTTCCCCGTGAGAGCAGCACACAGGGCGCACCTACCCTGCTCTGCAGCTTCTTGTATCTATTCTTATCCCACCCCGATTTCATTTCATTTCAAGCTTTTACTTAAGTTTCTACATCTGACTTCCTATTTGAGGGTGGATTTAAGAGTGTCTTTTAAGGACACGTGAAAATCATCAAGGTAAAATGAACATGAAGCTGGAGAGAAATAAGACAAAAAAGGCAGGGATGCTAAGTTAGAAAATACAAAAATGTATGCCACAAAGGCCAATAAACATGCTGAAGGCAGACCACAAAATTGTTGCTAGCAAGAGTAAGAATGATTTTTAAAAAAATCTAATAAATAAAATCAAGTTAATGCATCAGAAGAAGCAAAAGTATTCCTGAGTACAAAACAACTATTCCAATATCATTCCGTATATCCAGCTGGGGTTCTCTGGAGGGGAAGTGGTTTCTATGCATGCTTTCTTTCTCTGTGCCACTCTGCTATCAATTTATCCGCGCTATATGCTCGTCAATTAATTTTATATTTTTAACCCCTTAAAAGAGATGAATACTTCTTTATACTGCCACCCTCACCTGTGTTCGTTTGCTAGGGCTGCTGTAACCAAGTCCAATAAACCAGGTGGCTCAGAACGGCAGAAGCTTATTGTCTCATGGTTCTGGAGCCCAGACGTCTGACACCAAGGTGTCCAGAGGGCCATGCTTCCCCTGAAGGTGCTGGCGAAGGGTCTGTTCGGCCTCTGTTCCCACGGTTGGTAGTTCCTTGGCTTGTGGCAGCCTGACCCCAATCCTTCTTTATAGGGTATTCTCCCTGTGTACACGCCTGTGCCACAGTGTTCCCCATCTCATAAGGACAGCAGCGATACTGATGAAGGGACCCCTCTACTCCAGTGTGACCTCATCTTCATGTAACCAATTACATCTGCAATGACCCTATTTTCTAACAAGATCACATTCTGAGTCTCGGAGGGTTGAGACTTCTATCTATAATTGTGGGGTGGGGTGGGAGGGGCATAGTTCAACACCTAATACTATCTACCACAGAACTTTGAACACGATAGAAACTTAGTAAACTCATGAGAGAGAGATTAAGAAGTGAAGGAGAAAATATGTGAACAAATAAATGAAAGTATGAATGCTACCAGTTTACCTTTCCTTCTTTCCCCTCATTATTTTGTCAATTCTCTGGCTTATCCTCTGAAAGTCAGATTTACTTTGCCAACACTAATGAACCTAATAAGCCAACTATGCAAATACAGAAATGAGCAGATACAAGTACTTAAAAACTTTACAAGGATGTTTTTCCCCCCTCAAATTTAACTGTATCTTTTAGTGGAATAAATGCCCATCATTTTTTGTGCCAAACACTTATTTCAGAACTCTAGTTCTTACCTAAATATTAAAAGGGATTATAATTTTGGTTCTAGGTTTTACAGAACTTAATATAATACGTTTAAAGAATCCTTCTTTTCAACATTGAAAAGTGTTAACAGCCAATCACTCTTAAAGCATTATTTCCATAAGAACACAGGTGATTCTGTGCGAAAATGACAATCTGAATGATGTGCAGGAGAGTGCTTAGCAGGCATAACCAAATTCAAGCAAATGTCTGAGCAATTACTCATTGAATATGGAGCTCATCACGTAGCCAGTTTAAATGCATTAAGTGAATTAAAACATCGAGTTACATAAGCATGTATTAGTCCACCGGTAATCATAAAACTCTGCTTTGCTTTATGAGCCATAATAATGTCAACGTACTAGGGCTTCCACTTTTGGGTTCTGTTTATTCTACTTCTAAGCGCATTTCTTTTTTTAATGGTGAAACAGTTCTTACATTGAATTACACATTAGCAATGCTTACATCTTCTCTTGGAAATAGTGGGTGATTCATCATCAGGACAGGTTTCTTACAAATGACTCATTTAACTCAGCACGCCATCTTAATCATAAAAGAAAATTCAATGACAATATCAGTGGTGGCTAAACACACACACACACATACAACTTACATGTACTTTCTTGCCAAATTTTAAAATATTAAAGATGATTTTCTTTGTGTACCATATACCAGTGGTCACAAACTCATTAGTCAACAGAGACAAATATCAACAGTACAACGATTGAAATTTCTTTTGAGAGCCAACTTTTTAAACTTAAACTATATAGGTAGGTATGTTGTTATTAACTTAATTAGGGCACTCCTAAGGCTTAGGAAGTGCCACACTCAAGGGGCCAAAGAGCCGCATGTGGCTCTCGAGCCGCCGTTTACCGGCCACTGTCATATACTGTGAAGAAAACAATTAGTCGTGAGAAATTTAATAGTAGCAAATAATTGTATTCTTACTTACTGGACTGAATTTTGTGAGCCAGTAATGAAAACAAAAACAGCAATAAAATATGACTTTTTAAAATTGAGATGATGACTGTGCTTTTCAAATGACAATCTAGTTTTCAATCTATTTTGCTTTTCAAATCTTACCTGACTGTCACAGAAACAATGTCATCATATTTATCCCCTTCCTCTGTATTCACCAGGACTGAATCCTGAACTTTATCCATCCACTCAACAGGTAAAGACCCGATGACTGTCAGCTGAACCTCAGTGGAACTGTCCTAGCATCTGGGGAAACAAAGGTAAGAAAAGACAGCCTGCAAACCAAAGCCATAACCAGACGCTATTACATACTCACAAAACTGGGGGGAAATGGACAAATATAAAAATACTAAGTTCTACCCTGGCCAGGTGGCTAAGTTAGTTAGAGCATCATCCCAATGCACCAAGGTTGCAGGTTTGATTCCCAGTCAGGGCACATCCAACCAATGAATGCATCAGTAAGTGGCACAATAGACGGATGTTCCCCCAAGTGTGTGGTGAAATGGACTCAGGGAGTTGTTGCTATGCAAACTTGTATGACAAAGTAAATGATTTTTCTCTGCAGTGTGTTCATGCATAAAATTAACAGAATAATAGTGCCTTTCTGGTATTTTGTTAAGATTAAATGAGGTAATATATGTAAAGTGCTTACAGTAGTGTTTAGAACATACAATCTTCCTGGTGTGCCGATTTTATTACATTTTGGATAGCTTCCCTTGCTAATTCTCCAAATGTATCTATCTTTCTTCTTCTGAAGTGTCTAATCTACTACTAAGTTCTTCCAATATATGTTTCATCCCAGATATTGTAGTTTTCATCTCTGGAAGTTCAGCGTTTGGTCTTTTTCATATCTTTCGTGTTTCTACTTAAAGTATAATTAATATTTTCTCTACTTTTGAACATATGTAACATTGTATGAACTAAAACTGTGTTAGTGCCCATGTCTCTTAATGCTACAATATGTGATGTTTCTGGGTTTGTTTACATTAATTAATTTTTCTCCTCATGATGGGTTGTATTTTCCTATTTCGTTTCATGCCTGCTAATATTTGATTAACTTTTAACTTACTGGGTCTGGAAATTCTGTATTCCTATAAATATTCTTAGGCGGTTTCCTAAGGATACTGTTACGCTACATAGGAACAGTTTCATTCTTTCTAGGCTTGTTTTTAAGTTTTGTTAAGTGGAACCAGAGCAGTCTTTGGTCTAGGGGTAACTTTACTATTTTACGTGGAGTACTCTGAATGGTACTCTGAATGGTACTCTGCACAACGTACATTGAATTTCAAACTTGCACACGGTGGCCAGTGGAAATGCAGACTACTGTACGTGAGCTTATGGGGAGGATTCCTCTGCTCCTTTCAGGCGGGCCTTTTCCTGGCCCCAGATCATTTCCTCACATGCGAATGCTAATCAGTGCTCATCGCAGACCCTGGGGAGACTTCCTGAAGATCTGTGAAACTCATGTTCTCTCTTGTTTTTCTCTCATTCTCTATGAGACACTGTCCTCTGCCATGTGAATTCCAACTACCTTGGCCTTCCTGGACTCGGTTTCTTCAGTTTAGGAAGACTGCCCATATCTGGAAATAGATGCCTCAGACATTGTTTCCCAATTTTTAAACTGTTTCAAGGGGAAGGTAAATCTGGTCACTGTCCACACTCTTGGCGAGCAGCAAAAGTCATGTAAGCTTTTATTAATAAAGACACATTTCTTGGAGTCTTACCTGGCCCTTAGCTTGTTACATGGCACAAACTGAGGGAATGAGGGAGTGTATTTAATAGCAACTCAGGTAACTTCAGATGGGAAAGCAGGCACCATTGCTTTCAACATCTTTCAGCCTCTTGTCCCGCGGAATTCCACTGGCCCTTCACTCGCCGAGCCCCAGTGCTGTTAATTAAACACTTCTCACTTGCCGTCATTCCTTCTCCCTTCCCCTGACTCTTCTCTTTCCATTTACCTCTGTAGAATGAGGAAAATAACGACCCTCTCCTAAATTTTTTTTGCATGATGATTCAGACCAATTTCTTTGCAGATATTGTTTTATTAGCATTACTCAGGTTCTTCAGACTTTACTTTTCTAAATAGCATGAGTAGTTCAGATGTCGAGATAGTAAATATAGTGGTTAGTACCCAGGTTAGGGACTCACACTGCTGGGTTTCAACTCTGACCTATTCTGCCACTTGGGCCCTAAATGACTTTAATCGGGCCACTTCTTGGTGCATCATCTTTACCATCTGAAAGCAAAGATAATCATACACCATATGCCACAGAGTTATTTTGAAAATGACATAAGATAATATACTTTAAATGTGCTTTTACAATGCTGGTGCATAGAAACTGTTCAATAAGTGTGAGCCATATATATTACAAGAAATTTGAACAAAAAGAATAACTTTCAAGTTGCTACTTACTAAGTCAATTTGGCAGGTTATAGGAAAATGAAGCTCAAAAAGATTAAGTGATGTTGCTGGGGGTTAACAATTAGTAAGTAGCAATGCCTGAATGTGACCTCATCTTTTCTTGGATGCTCAGAAATGCTTTGCCTGTCACTAACCTTCATTGTGACCTCCTGTATTCTTGTAACAATTCTAATTAGAAATAGCATCATTTTTAACGAAATCAATGTAAATGAGGCCATCAGGTCCTATGGTATTAGTGAGGACCTGTTTTTGTCACCCGTATAGGTTTGAGGCCCATTAAGGTTTCTAGAAGCCTGGAAAACTTTACAATGACATTCAACTTCATATTCATTACAATGGATACATTTAAAAGCACTGACAATACCAATTGTGGACAAAGATATGGAGCAATTGGAATACTCATACATAGCTAGTGGAATTTAATATACTACAACTCTTCTGAACGGAAGTTTGACATTTATTTATCAAATTAAATACATATTTACCATATGACACAATTCTACTCCAACATAGTTATCCAAAAGAAATGAAAACTTACGTCCACAAAACAACTTATACACAAATGTCCGTATCAGCTTTATTCATAATAGCCAGATACAAAAAGAGCTCAAATGTCCGTCAATGTGTGGATGGCTAAACAAATTGTGATATACTTATATGCAATGAGGCACACCTATTTATACATGCATTACTGTGGATGAATTTCAGAATAAATATGCTTACAGAAAGAAACCCGAGACAAGAGTGTACATACTGTGCGATTTCATTTCAATGCATCTTTAAAACAGACAAAATGAAATACTATAGTGACAGAGCCAAGATTGGCACTGGCCCTGAGAGGGGTGTGGAATTGAGTGAAAAGGGACACAAGAAAACTTTCTACATCTGTATTTGGTAATAATTAAATGGGCATATGCTCTTGTCAAAACTCACCAAAGTATGCACTTAAGATGGATTGGTTTTCTTAATGTAAATTATACCTCAATAAAATTTTAAAAGATTTAAAAAAAAACCAATTAGCAAATTTCTACAAAAATGACCTACATTCTTAGTGGATGTACCATTTAAACATTTTTCACCGAGAATCACTTAAAATGCTCTGTTCCCTCAGGGTCTTTAAAATTTCCATTTTTCTTTGCCTACAGTGCTCTTGTCCAAAATAACAGCAAGATTCACACAGCCACGTTTTTGAGACCTATGTTGAAAGTCATCTTCTGAAAGACACCTTCCACAGCACCCTATGTAACATACACCTACTGACTCCCTCCTCTCACTGTCCCATCCCCTTATCGTGGTTGATTGTTCTTCATAGCACTAAATGTGTATTTGTATATTTGTTTACTGTCAGTGTTCGCCCACCCTCAAAAAGGCCGGGCCTTTGATTCTATATCCTCAGAGCCCCAAACATATAGGTGCTCAGATGTGGTGCTCACTAATATTTGCTGACCAATAGTTAGCAAGAAGAGTGCAACAGTACATTGTCTGCAGAGAAAGTTGTTTCTGCTGCTGCAGGTCTGGCTGGGGTTAAAATTGGAGGCAATGGGATTAAAATTATAGGCGAACAGCACAATGGTTTTCGACCCTGGCAGCAAATTACTGGTGCTTAGAGAGCTTTTAAGTAAAACACTGTTCATATCCAGGGCCTGCCACCGTAGAGTCTCATTTACTTGGCCTGGAGGTGGGGCCAGATATTAATTCCAAAAGTTCGCCAGGGGAAGCAGCCAGGGAAGAGAACCACTGCTGTAGAAGAAGAGTTCTCCCCCCATTCTTTGACTTTTGCGGAGGCATCTCTTCAATATCCCCAACAGGCCAAGACCTAGGGCCACTTTACTGGCTTCAAAATCAACTCTCCCAGGCAAGGAGCAGGGAAGACTTGTGATTATAGGCATTTCTATTAGCAGCACATGTCTGGGAGTGTGTGTGTGTGTGTGTGTGTGTGTGTGTGTGTGTGTGTGTGTGTGTGCTCGCGCACGCGAATGAGAGAGAGAGAGAGAGAGAGAGAGAAAGAGAGAGAGGGAGAGAGAGAACATCCTAAGCTTTTGAAACATGTTTTTGGACTTGTTCAGAGAGGCACACACCATTGCGTAATTTAATAATTTATCAAAGTGCCAGTTGTTTGATGTGCCGTGGTCGCATGGTTTTTAGTGGTGTAGGAAATAGCTTCCTAGCCAGTAGCCCCCTTTTTTTCAGTTGGAACTCTAAGGCAAGTGCCAGGCATGGGGTCGGGGTTGCATCAGGTCCAGACTGCAGGTTGCAGAGTGTGCAAGAATATCTCTGAGATAACCTCCTGCTCGAGAAGTGATCAATTACTTGAAAACAAATTTCAATCTGAGGCTGGGCTGAGAAGTGAAAAACTGGGCTTCAAGTGGTAAGATAAGTTACTGAGGGATAGTCAATAAGATCAACAATATGGGTTTGAGAAGGAAGATGACAAACTGAAACTAGAAATGCCCTGAGTGCCATGATGTGAGCGACATCACATCTGCAGTTTCATTGTGTTGTGTGTTATACTCTCCTCATCTGATTTAGACAGACAGCTGTGAAAATAAAATATAGCAGTGAAAGGAGGAACACTGCACCAAATTCATCACTTAATTATTTTGTCTACATAGTATACAGACGTTGGGAAATATAATTTTATTTCACTAAAACTATTGAGCCTGACTTTACTCTTTGGATTTTATTATTAAGAATCAGTCTATATCGTTGGACATTTCAAAAAAGGATTACTACCCTGGCTTGTGTGGCTCAGTGAGTCAGGCTTCATCCCTGCACCCACAGGTTGTTGATTCAATTCCCAATCAGTCCACATTCCTGGGTTGTAGCCTCCATCCCCTGTAGCGGGCGTGCAGGAGGCAGCCGATCCATGTTCTGCTCTCACATTGATGTTTCTCTCTTTCTCTCTCTCCCCCTCTTTTCATCTCATTCTACAAATCCATAAAAAAGAAAAATAAGAAAAACAAGTATTACTAAAATGAACTAAAAGCCCCTCACTTTTTCTTATGTTAAAATAATTTAATATTAAGTAGGCAGTTGACTGCAGGTTAGGAATAACATTTTAATATTGTTACATAGAAGAAAAACTCATGTTTTCAAAGCATGTGTATAAGGGGATAGTTTTTCATAGTTTCAAATACATACTTCTGGAAATAGGAATATGTCTTCATAGCAGGGGAAAAAAAGCAATGCATGTATTAGGGAGTATTTGTTACATTTAAAAGCAAGTAATATACAAAGTATTCATAAAATATAAGCAAGATTTACATCAAATACTAGAAGGGGAAACCAGAAGCTATAGCTTAGACTGTATGAAAATAAGAAAATAAAATTTGAAAAATAAATTTTCGATCATAGTAAAATAACCAAATTCACTAGTTTAACTATATCTACCTTTCCCTAGTTTTTCAAAAATGTTTAAAAATATAGTCATATATGCAAATAGTGCTAAGAAATTGAAGAATTCTTCAAACAAAATGAAAAATTACATCCTTAGTGAAGCTTTCAGTGAACTACTAAAGTACCACTAAATGCTCTTCAACCCCTGTGTCAATCAGGGTCCAATCAGGAGACAGAAATGGCACAGTAATTGGAACTGGTAAATTGTGATACAAAGAAATATAGGGAATTAGCTACTTCAGGGGCTAAAAAGAAAATTCTAAACAATACACATGAGCTGAAAAAGAGTTCCTAAAATAAAACAATCTTGGGAGGGGGCTCCTCCCAAAGGCTGGAGTTTAGTTGTTGAACAGAATGTAGTGGAAACAAACTGAGATTGAAAAAACTCATTGCATTTCCCACAGCCATGGTTAGTCCGCGGCCAGGGATCTGAGGCTGGTCAGTGGAGAACTTCCTAATGATGTCAGTGAAATTCACTGGGAAGTCGGTGGGTGCTGGGAGCAGTTAAACTCCCTGGGAAGCTGGCTGGACTCCTGCAGAAGCTGCGACAGGGGTCGGAGGGAGTGAGAAGATGCTGCTCAGCTCATCAGAAAGCTGTGTGGGCACCTGGGGAGCCCCCGTGTGTCACTTTGGGGAGCTGGGGGTTGGGCCCTGAAGAACTCAGGAGAGGTGCCCATGTGGAATGCTGGCCAGGAAGCAGATGCAGCACTGAGGGGCCTGCAGGAAAGCTGCCCCCCGCCGCGCCCTGCATGCCAGGCTAGCGCCACAGCAGCCTGTGGGAAGGGGAACACAGCAGAATGAGTAAGAGAATCCCCTTCCTCCTGCAGTGTCCCCCCTGGATCCTCAACTGGCAAAGCGTCGCCTTGGGCCAGCTGGCCAGGGACAACTGCCAGTAGCACAAGCGGGGCCTTTTGGAGCTGAGAGGCAATAAACTGATAACTGGAACCCCCTCCCAACTTCTACCACTATTCATGTCAAACGGCCAAAACTCTAGAGTTCTGTATTTTTAATAACTGATTATTGTGTTTTAAGGTCTTTCATGGCTTAAGTTTATTACAAAATGATCTATATCTAGCAATTTACTTCTCTTTCAAAATCAGTTTCTAATAAATTAGAAAGCCCAGAACATCAGTAGCCTTCCAAAGACATCAGTGGCAATGACCTATCTGTGGTTAATATTTCTTAGATAGTTTGAAGATAAAACTTAATATATACTTAGTAACCCCATTATTACATAAATAACCAGTACATTTTACGTGGTATAATTAATAACAGTAATACATTTTTCTCATCTACCAAAGCTACTTCTAATATATAACTAAGTTGTATAGAATTAATTCATTTTTATTTTTAACAAATCCCATGTAAACTTCAAAATATATAATTCATTAAAAAGAAGCCCTGGCCAGTTTTGCTTAATGGTTAGAACACCGGCCCATGGACCAAAGGGTCACGGTTTCAATTTCCAACCAAGGGCATGTCCTCAGTTGCAGGTTCAATCCCCAGGCCCTTCAGGGCATGAGCAATCAATGTGTCTCTCTCACGTGGATATTCCTTTCTCCTCTCTCCTCCTACCCTCTCCCTCCCACTCTCTCTGAAAATCAATGGAAAAAAATATCCTCACTCCTTTCATGAGGTTTTTAAAAAACCAGCTTAATTTCCCATCCAAAACATTTGAAGAAATATCCTTAAAGCAAAAGACAAGTTTAATGCTGTTTTTAAAATATCATTGAAAGAAACAATATTTAAAGAAAAAAATCAGCTGCTTTTCTAAGTATTTTTTGTTATAAAATTTTAGTTGTGATTCTGTTTGTTTGAAATATTCAATGACTGAAGAGGGAAATGTTTTCTAAAAGTCTCTGGCACTATCTAAGCATGAATAGCTAGCTATACAGAAATATAGGCCTTCCACAACATTGCCATTGCAAGACAACTGAAAGCAAACAACCTCCAGGTCACAGTAAAGAGCCAACCTTTCTCATGTAGTCTTTCTATTGAACTCAATTTACTATCTTATCACTCATCAAATGCATCTAAACAAATGAACCTCCTGACACCATTTGTTTCACAATTGGCCCACTTGATAAAAGAGAATTATTTCCTTGCTCAGTATTTGAGAGGATAATGGAATCTATAATGGCCCAAAGTACTGTACTCTGTCTTATTTATAGAGAAATTCCAACATGAACATGTTTATAAATGTACTGTAAAACATATAGATTATTTGTTTGTACTTAATATAACTACTCACTATTTTTTCAGGTTGTTTGGCTCTACGTGGTATGAGTACAAAAGAGTCAAAGAAAACAGTGAGTGCTGAATCTACAACAATAAAATTTTGGATATTTATAGAGCCCTCACAAAAGGCAAAGTGCATTCAAATAGACTATATCATTCATACTGTAACTGGAGTAACCTCAGGATCCAGGTCCCCACTCTGGGTACAAAATCTAATAGATGAAAAAAGCAGGAGAAAGGAGAGATCCCCACTGCTCAGAGCACCGGGAGGCAACGAGCCTCTGTAGAACACCAGCCTTCAGAAGGGAACACAGCCCCAGGCGCCTGTGAGCTGCTTCAATGCAGTGTCAGCAATGTTGTGCAGTGTACAAGCTAGAGCTAGACCCACCAATAAAGGTCACTTCATAGAGGTCAGGCCAGTGATTTTTTCTTTCTTTCATTGGTTGTGCCAAACTTCTGTAAGCTGCTTGCTTTTACAAATAGGATATGACATCCAACCCCCTGAATCTGTCCAGCTATCTTAAGGGACTACTTGTCTCAGATCAGAGAAACATTTGTTAGCATCTTTGCTGAGAACTGTTTTCTTTCAAACACACTATAAACATCTCTGACAGTACTTCTACTGGGAAGTTCACTTGCTAAAGGAATATTAATGTGGATCCAGGATGGGTGAACCTCGGTTGGAATTCTGAGTCCCTCTGAGATAGTTATTCTCCTCTTACTAAGCCCAAGGTACTCATTGACCATTTGTGATGTTGTCTTCTAGATGCCAAAAGAAAGCAAGTTCTAGGGAATGCTCAAATTACAACCAATCACAATTAATTTACTGAATTTCTGTGAAGCAGTGTAGCCTCAATGATAGGGCAATTATGATATTCTAGGAGAGAGCTAACTGATGGAAAGATTCTCTTCAAACCCAGTGAAAGCTGTCATTTCACTTACCTGATCCCATTAACAATGTGGAAAGATTGGACGTCATTGTCAAGACCAATCACCCCAAACTTTCTGGAAACCCTGACGTTCTCACATTGATTATATGACCATCGGAATAAGGTAGAAATGCAAACTATTCTTGTCTATTTAAGGGTTAGTTTATTAACTAACTAGGTCCTGTAAGCCTCATTCATCTCTCTTTGATTATTGTATTTTTAAAAATGCTCCCTGAATGAAAACTTTAATTGCAATTAGAACTCTACCAAAAACTTTCATATCTACTTTATCATTAAATCCCTGTACCAATCTCAGTTACACAAACAACAAGTAAGGCATAAAAAAGGGTGACAATGTTAGTGACAGGTGAATCTGGAAAAATGATTCTAATATTGATGAAGGCTATTACTTTTTTTCTCCCCAGTATATATCCTTTCCATCCATACTACCGCTCTCATTCTCTCTGCATGGATCCTCCCTAGGTGTCATTAATATCCTTCTTCTCAGAGAACTAAATTAGCCATGCAGTGGTTAATTTTAAGTTCAGTCAATGGCAAACATTTTAATCTTTCAAAAAGTCATTTACATTATAGGACTTCAGTTCATTTATTGAAGAGTTTGTTTTTACTCCATTTTGTGCTCTTGCCTCCTTTGTCAAATATTAATTGACCCTAAAGGTGTGGGTTGATTTCTGGGCCCTCTGTTTTGTTCCATTGGCCTATATGCCTGTTCTTATGCCAGAAACAGGTTGTTTTGATTACGATGATCTAGTACAAGCATGTCAAACTCAAAGGCTAACACGGGCCAAATAAACCAGGTTTTAGTTTCTGTGGGCCAAACAAGTCAGTCCAAGACTAATGAAGTGGCCATCGACTGCTAAAATATTCACTGCTAGTATTAGTGGAGAGAAATGGTGCGCCTGCGCATAAGGTGCATAAAGGAAATGAATGCAACACGATTCTAGTAATCAGTCATTAGCGAGCGTTGTACTTCGTTATTAATAATTATGTATGACAGGATTAAATAAAAATTAAGTTATGAAAATTTTATTAAAACATTTCTTACATACCGTTATATTGGCTGGGCCTCAAAAATATTTGTTGTGAGCCACATGCGGCCACCAGGCCCCGAGTTTGACATGCTTGGTCTAGTAGTATAGTTCAATATCCGGTATTGTGAGACCTCCAACTTTGTTCTTCTCAAGATTGCTGAAGCTATTCAAGGTCTTTTGGTTCCATATACATTTTAAAAATATTTTTTCTGGATCTTTAAAATATGCCATTGGTATTTTAGCAGGAATTGCATTGAATCTATGGATTGCTTTGGGTAGTTAATGATATTAATTTTTCCAGTTTATGAACATGGTATATGCTTCCACTTCTTTGTACCCTCCTTAATTTATTTCTTCAATGTCCCATAGTTTTCTGAGTACAGATCTTTTGCCTCCTTGGTTAAATTTATTCTCTGGTACCTAATGTTTGTTGCAATAGTAAATGGGGCTGTTTTCTGAGTTTCTCTTTCTGATAGTTCATTATCCTATACTAGAGGCCCAGTGCAAACAATTTGTGCACTCGGGGGGGAGGGTGGGTTCCTCAGCCCGGCCTGTGCCCTCTCGCAGTCTGGGACCCCTCAAGAGATAACGACTTGCTGGCTTAGGCCTGTTCCTGGGTGGCAGAGGGCAGGCCCAATCCCTAGGTGCAGCCCCTGGTCGGGCTCAGAGCAGGGCCGATTGGGGAGTTGGGGCGTCGCCGCCTGTCATGCACAGAGCAGGGTGGATCGGGAGGTTGCGATGCCACCCTCAGTCACGCTCAGGGTAGGGCCGATTGGGGGGTTGGGCCACCGTCCCCTGTCACACTCAAGGCAGGGTCGATGGGGAGGTTGCAGCGCCACCTCTTTTCACCCACAGAGCAGGGCCAATTGGGGGTTGGGGCACTGTCCCCTGTCACTCACAGAGCAGGGCCCATCACAGGGGTTGGGGCTCCGTACCCTGTCACGCACAGAGCAGGGCCCATCAGGGGGTTGGGGAGCTCCCCCCTGTCACACACATAGCAGGACCGATCAGAGGGTTGGGGAGCTCCCCACTATCAGGCACAGAGAAGGGCCGATCAGGGGGTTGGGGCGCCTTCCCCTGTCATGAACAGAGCAGGGCGGATAGGGAGGTTGTGGCCCCACCCTCTGTCACACACAGAGCCTCAGGGCGATCAGGGGGTTTGGGCGCTGCCCCCGTCACACTGATACCGGTGCCAGGAGGCCTCACGGCTTTGCTGATCCCAGTGCTGGGAGGCATATTACCCTTTTACTATATAGGATAGAGGCCTGGTGCATGGGTGGGGGCTGGCTGGTTTGCCCTGAAGGGTGTCCTGGATCAGGGTGGGGGTCCCCACTGGGGTGCCTGGCCAGCCTGGATGAGGGGATGATGGCTGTTTTCAGGCTGGCGGGTAACTGAAGCTCCCAACCACTCCTTTTTTTTTTTCTTATTCTGGGCCAGCTTTAGCTCTGAGGCTTGACTCAAGCTCTTAGGCCTCG
>NW_006297017.1:96048-98106 GCF_000327345.1 Myotis davidii | reverse complement strand
ACTAAGATGGTGGTAGCCACAGAGCTGGAACAAGCAGGAGGTTTGGGTTGCCCCCAGCGATGGAGAAAGCCAAGCTTCCCACCTGCCCTGGCCACCTCTCGGCTCCACTCAAGTCTACAAAGTTTCAATTTTAGAAGATAAATAAATCCCAGGGGAAAAAAGAAAAAAAGAAAAAAAAGAAGAAGCTGGGAGCTAGGGTCGCTGGGAGCTTGGCCAGCCTGAGAACGGCCATCAGCTCCTCAACCAGACTGGCCATACCCCCATGAGGTGAGGGTCCCCACTAGGGGGCTTGGCCAGACTGCAAACAGCCATCAGCCCCTCACCCAGGCTGGCCAGGCACCCCAGTGGGACCCCCCCACCCTGAAGGGGCTGTGCGCAGCCTGCAAACAGCCCTCAGCCCCTCACCCAGGCTGACCAGGCACCACTGTGGGACCTCCACCCTGATCCGGGACAACCTTCAGGGCAAACCAGCCAGCCCAAACCCATGCATCAGACTTTATCCTATATAATAGAAGGGTAATATGCAATTGATCCTAAGAGCAGAACTACTGGGAATGACTGGACTCTATGACACAAACTGACCACCAGGGGACAGATGCTCAATGCAGGAGCTGCCCCCTTGTGGTCAGTGTGCACTCACAAGGGGAGCTCTGCTCAGCCACAAGCCAGGATGATGGCTGCCAGCACAGTGGTGGTGGCGGGAACCTTTCCTGCCACCTCAGCAGTGCTAAGGATGTCTGACTGCACCTTAGGCATGCTCCCCGCTGGCAAGTGGACATCCCCCAAGGGCTCCCGGGCTGCCAGAGGGATGTCTGACTGCCAGCTTAGGTCTGATCCCCCGGGGAGCGGGCCTAAGCCAGCAGGTGGACATCCCCTGAGGGGTCGCACACTCCGAAAGGACACAGGCCGGGCTGAGGGACACCACTGAGTGCACAAATTTTTGTGCACCGGGCCTCTAGTTAGTGTATAAAAATGCTATCGATTTCTGGATATTGATTTTGTATCCTGCAACTTTGCTAAATTCATTTATTGGATCTAGTAAATTTTTGGTAGTACCTTTATGGTTTTCTATATAGAATATTCAGTGCAATTTTTGGTGTTGGTTGTTCCTTGTGATATATCAAGATACTTCTTGTGTACTACTTCAGAACCTCCCAGCCCCACCTTTTATTCCAGCCATGGGAGAAGTTGCAAGCTTTGATCATATGCAACCTCAAAGTCCCTTTCCTCAACTCTGCACCAAACATTTCTCATTTTCCATCCCGAGGCTCTAGAATGCTTCATTGTTGGACACCCACTTGAACCCTCTTAGCACTTATACATGTGAAAGAACATTTTGTATAAGAGGAGTGGAAATCAGAAATGAGAATATAAATCATCCTGGGAAGTGGCCAGTTATCTGCTCATCAGAGCAGGTGCTTGAAAGGAAATAGTTGGGAGACCAGACATGAGGAAGTCTGGGTACAGAAATACAGATGGACAAATAGGACATGGCAAAACATGTGAGGATTTCTATACATAAATGGAAAGCAGCCATCATAGAAGAGTCATTGAACAACCCAATAGACAAAACGATTAGTCTGCTGTCATGATAAACACCCAGAACTGGCATAATCGATAAATGGAGTATCCTCGGTGGCAGATGTGCATGGGCCCAGCAGCAGGAACTGCAATGTACCAAGATCTATCTAATGCTGCTGCTCTAAGTGTCCAACCTGTCAACAGCAGAAACTCTCACTGAGCCTTTGGTGTAATGATGTAGGGCTAATTTATCTTCATAGAGATAAATACCTAGTCTACACATGTGCTTGCCTTTTCTGTCCTCAGAGACTTAGCCAACACCACTGTCTGTGGGCTTACTGAATGCCTGATCCACAGATATGTTATCCTAACAATACAGCACCTAATGAGGGGTGTGCTTCGCAGCAAAGGACGAATGGGAGTGAGCATATTACCATGGGATCAAGTTATTGTATCACATACTGCATCAGCTAGAAGAAGCTAGCCACGTAGAGCACCTTAATGCCCTTCTAACTCCACAGCTGAAGTGCCAGTTCA
>NW_006297017.1:82533-95801 GCF_000327345.1 Myotis davidii | reverse complement strand
AGACAAGTGATCCAGTTGGATGCCTCTCAGTGTCCACCTGTTCTACTATAACTGTGAATGCAGCAACTCTGACGTGAAAAGAGTATGAAGTTGTTTTTATGAAGTCCCTGAAACTCCCCTTACCATTAATATAGTAAATCAGAAACAATAATATAGCCAAAAGGGAAATGTAGGGATTATTGACATCATCAAAGATTTAGGGGTAGCAATGCCTATTATATTCTTAATTAATAGGTTTGGTGGACCCTACAAAAGCTGCACGGATAATGGCAGATGATGTTGAACTCTATAAATTTTCCAAGTGATAGCCTCAAACACAACTGCCATGCCCAATGAAGTATCTTCACTGCGCCCAATGAAGTATCTTCACTGCGCTTGGCCAGCCTGAGAACGGCCATCAGCTCCTTAACTGCCATGCCCAATGAAGTATCTTCACTGCGCTTAATGAAGCGCATGGTACTAGGTACCATATATCTGGTCAATGTATTTTTCTAACTATTTATCAGTAATGAGGATCGAACCCAGCTTTTCATTATTGCATAGAAAAACATTCCCCTTTGCTCCATTATCATATTCATTCTTCTGCTGTGTCATAATATAGCCCTTAATTATCTTGACATTGCACAGAATATCATGCTGTTCCTAAATTGAAAGCATCATGCTAACAGTACTTGTTGAACAGATATGGAATCACTCTAGATGCCCTAATAAGACATATGCATACCAGTGGGTAGAAGATAAATTTCAAATATACTCAGGGGCTACCATATTGGCAAAATACTATAATCTGGAGCATACAGGGATACAAAGTGTTGTAATTTGTACAACCCGGCCACTAAGAAAAAGGCACTTGGTAGATCGCCTTGAATTTTGAAAGCCAAACATACCACACTCTGGAATAGTGCCCTGTCCATTTTTCAGGTAGAACAGCCCTGCTGATTTTGACTGGGGCCTAGAAAAGAGGAGGCCCTGAAGCAGTTTCAGTCTGTGCTGCCTGCTGTTTTGACATTTGGGCAATGTAGCCAGCAGGTTTGATTGTGATCAAAGCAGTCATGGTGGATGGGTTACTGTGGAGTTTCTGACAAGCCTGAATAGGAAAATTTTATAACATACCCTTAGGATTTTGGAGGAAGGCCATGCTTTCTCTTCTAGAGAACATGTCACTGTTTTTTTAAAGAAACTGTTCTAGTTATGCTATTAATCTCTATAAAGACAGAGTTTCTGGTAATGAAACGTGATCACGTGACAACAACAACAAAAAACCCCTTAGAACTGGGTATTCTTATATCATACCATATGATTTCAAGTCATAATGGTAGGTGGGCTCAGCAGCAATTCCTTGTACAGCGGAAACTGTACACTTAGAATTAGGTCCAAGTAAATATAAGAATTATGAATAAACCACCTGAACAAGGAGCCCAGATTTCCACGTCACCCATCCCAATGCACTGCCACCTTTTTCAACCTAGTCATTTGGTGCCACGGGGGATTTTCTACATCCAACTAATAGAAGAAAAAAACTCTTCATCAAAACTGACACCTACCATGAATGTGCCCTTCCCTTCCCTTCCCACAGACCTTCTGCCAGGAGCACCAGAATGTAGCGAATGCCTATCTGGTTCCCAGATAGATCAGCACAGTGTGTGGTCCCTGCCTTAGTGCACTGCTGCCACACAGGAACCCTGTTACAAGTGGACCTAAAGGTCAGTAATGAAGGGAAACCTCACTGCCCCCCTCCCAGCCCCGGCCCCGCCCATGGGAAGAACTGGGGGAACGCACATCAGGCCATTCATTTTGGAAGTAGCCTGAAATAAGATAGATTGGGTAGTAGCAAAAGGATTGTCTAGTCAAGAGGCTTAAAAGAGCAAGATTGGAAGATCTAAGGTAAGAAAATTGGGAAAGAGGCATACAGTAAGACATCTAAGAGAAGGTCCAAGTGTTAGGATCTCTTGCATCATGTCAATACCACTAGAGAACAAACAACATGGAAGAGGCAGTACAAACTTCGTGGGGAAAATGCCATCTTCTTTCCTCAGTCACTGCAGGTCTGGCGCTATTGGCCCATGAATGGACTGACATTGGCAGAGGAAGAGGCTCTGCATGAGCCCAGCAGCATTGGCTCCGTTTCGTCAAGGCTGGTCTAGCTGCTGCCATTAATGAAATCACAAATCCCATGCCAAAGGCCAGCAATGAGCCTTCAATATGCTGTCATTCCTTCATGAGATTACTCAGCCTCTTGGGAGAAAGTTTATTGCATGGACCCCCTTCAGCCCTGGAAGAGGCATCGATATACCTTTAGTAAAACTGACACCATGCACATGTTCTAACCTTCCCTGCCCACAAGTTCTGCCAGCAGCACCAGAACTTATGGAATGGCTGATCTATTCACAGTACCCACATAACATTTCCTTCCTCAGATTTCTTGGGATTGTCCCACCAGGCAAACACTTAAACCAGACAATGCCCCCGGCAATGGCGAGGGATACCTAAAATAACTAAAGGAGAAGGGAGATGAGTTATAATATTTACCATCTCTGGACCAACTGCAACAGTGGAAACTGTTCTCCCAGTAAGATTCTTATATCAAATTCCTATAGAGCTTATGATCAACACAAGTTAAAGAGGACTCAGTGATACTTAGGATTTAGTAAAGGACACAAGTACCACTTCAGATTCTCTCATGCCCACCTTTTACTGATAACTGTGGGGTGACCAGCTTGGTGCAGGCTTCATCTGGCTTGTGCAGTATGACATTCGTTGCCTTACCTCGGGCTGTGCCCTACACCTTTTGTTCTAGGTTTTCTCTGACATGCAAGCACAAAATCCTCAGGGTCACCCTGTCAGCACTCACACAGGCAAAGCCCATGCATGTAAAAGGGGTCATGCTGCAGGGCCTCCCTTGTCTATAAGAGTTGAGAACTGATGGATAAATCTTCGTCCTTTCATCCTCTTGGCAGACAGTTCTAAGACATATTTTCTGTTGCTCTTTAGAGGGTGCTAGGGGATTGAGCACTAGCCATGGTGGACAACTTGATAAAGCACCCTAGTGCTATCTCTCCTTTTCTATTCAGTCCCAATGTCCCTCACCTTTCACACCCTGGGATCACATTTCAAATAAACAATATGAAAGTTATCTTTTATCTCAGGCAGCAGTTTTAGGGGCTCCTGTCTAAAACATGGTTAGATTTATTATCTCTGTGTAGAGTAAGTCTTTCACTTAAGTTTGTACTAAAAAGAGTCTCTTAGCCGAAACCGGTTTGGCTCAGTGGATAGAGCATCGGCCTGCGGACTGAAAGATCCCGGGTTCGATTCTGGTCAAGGGCATGTACCTGGGTTGCGGGCACATCCCCAGTGGGAGATGTGCAGGAGGCAGCTGATCGATGTTTCTCTCTCATTGATGTTTCTAACTCTCTATCTCTCTCCCTTCCTCTCTGTAAAAAATCAATAAAATATATTTTAAAAAAATAAAAAAATTAAAAGAGTCTCTTAGACTTATACTTTGCTGCTAATTAATTTATTTGAGCATTTATAGTTTTTTACTAATTATGAAGAATAATAAAAACCCTGTGGACATATTTATGCAATTGAGAGATACACAAAAAGAAAAAAAATAAGGTGCTTCTATAATACCATTACCAAGATAACTCAGCTAACATTTCTTTGAAGTTTTATCCATGCATAACACACACACACACACACACACACACACACACACACACACACTTTACCACAAAGGAAATGGAACACACTATAGCTACTCTTTTGAAACATGATTTTAATAAAACCACAAACTTATGAGAATAGATTCCCAATACAGTCATGTACAGCTTAATGACAAGGTTACATTCTGAGAAATGCATTGTTAGGCAGTTTTGTTGTGCAAACATCATAGAGTGCAATGACAAAATTCTAGATGGAATAACCTACTACACACCTAAACTACATGGGATAGCCTATTGCCCCTAGGCTACAAGCCTGTACATACAAGTCAGCACATGATTAAGTCAAGCACATGAGAAAATGATGCAATCAAGAGACATGGTAAGCAGGAGGTATATAAGGCTGCTGCCTGCTTGACACAGCATAGTGTTTTACAGCAAAATTTTGTATACATAGAGTGCACTCTAAAATAACTATAAAAAGTATAGTAGAGTGAACACATAAATCAATAACATAGTATATTCCCAAGTATTATGTTCTGCATATAGGTGTATGTGCTATACTGTTACAAAATTAGAGATGCAGTAGGTTTCTGACATCAGCAGCTCCATGAACACGTGGTTAATGCATTGCACTATGACATTATGACAGTACGATGTCAGAAGGTGATAAGATTTTTTTCAGCTCCATTAGAATCTTATAATACCTACATGTGGTCTGTCATTGACCAATATGCCATTTTATGGCATGTGACTATACATATATATTTAATATAAAAAGATAAATATATTTTAATTTTAAAATGCATCATATTCCATTAGATTGTATCATAATTTATTTAACCAAATACCTACCAATAACTAAGTTGTTTTTAATTTCATTAGTAAACAATGCTCCAATGCTTTCCTTAGTCAATACACTTGTATTAATTGTTTGAGAACTGTTTTACAGCATAGGATGAAAATCAAATTTCTGGGTCTAAATATATGTAATTTTTAAAACCTTAGATACAGATAGAAATAGTCACCTCAAGAAATATTATCTCAGTTTGCAGTCCCATCAACATTTCTTCATACCTTCACCAACATTACATATCTTCTTTGGGGGAAATCTGTCCCTCCCTCTCTCTCCCCATCTCTCTCTTTCTCCCTTCTTTCCTCTCTCCATCAATCCCTTCTCACCCTTCCTTTCCCCTCCCCTTCTCCTTTCTCTCTCTATCTCTTTCTGATGTTTATTTGGTATTTAGCTGCCTCAAGATTATTTCAATAATAGAATGCCACTAAACTATTTTTAGGGGTCTGGTGCTTTTAAATGCAGGGCAGTGTCCTTTTAAATGTTTTAATAACCTTTGATGAATTTGAATGTTACCATTTGGTAATAAAAGATAAATCTGGGCTGATTGTTCTAAATCAGTGATGGCGAACCTATGACACGCGTGTCAGAGGTGACACGTGAACTCATTTTTTTGGTCGATTTTTCTTTGTTAAATGGCATTTAAATATATAAAATAAATATCAAAAATATAAGTCTTTGTTTTACTATGGTTGCAAATATCAAAACATTTCTGTATGTGACACGGCACCAGAGTTAAGTTAGGGTTTTTCAAAATGCTGACACGCCGAGCTCAAAAGGTTCGCCATCACTGTTATAAATAATAATGAATAAGGAATTATGAAATCCTCAGAGAGTTATAGTGAGATCTGGAGAGCAGAAGGGGAAAGTGAGAAAAAAGGAGGGAAAGCAAAGGAAAAAGAGAAGAATGCACATTAAGAGCAAAGAAAAGAGGAACAAGGACGGCAGAAAAAGAGGTGGGGAGGGGGGGAAAGAATGGGGAGGGGAGAGGAAGAGAGTGAGAGAGAAAGAGAGCACAGGTGAGCACGCACATAAAGCAAGGACTATAGTTTAAGGAGAGAAGGAGTTAGAAAGGAAAAGTAGAATTGGCACAGGTGATCGGTGATGGGGACACTTGGAAGGGGGAATAAAAGGAAGCTTTCACATGGTCTTTGTTAAGAGGTGCAGTAGACACATCTGAAAAATCTTTAGTAAAGTCTACCTTTTTGTATTAATGCTATTGTTCAAATGGAAAGGAAAAGGGAACCTGTGGTAATTCTGAGTCTTAGGTTCTTCATCGGCTTGGCAGTGATTCCCAGAGCTTTTCAAAGTTTCTGGTGTATTGAAGGGTAATTACGGGCAGCTCTGACCCAGTGAGGAAACGTTCAACCTGGGGTCAGGAGACTTAAACCCAAGTCCTGCTATCAGCTTTTAAGTGATAATGAGAGTTGTTCAAAGTCCTCTGAACTACAATTTCTTCAGTAGGAAATTTAAAAATATAATAATATTGAACATTCTTGGTTATTAGGCTGGTTAATATATTTTTTTTAAGAAAAAGAAAAGGTAGATTCACACACTGTCTTCCACAGAGTAAGCAATCAATAAATGTTTGCAGAAAACAAAAAGATCATGGTTCTTAGAAAAACTATAGAAGCAACCCAAAATAAAATATGCAAACCAAGGGGAATTAAGTAAGGAGTCGAAGGGACTTTACAACTCTGTTAAATAGTTCAACATGTCTATTTCACAAAATACTTGTACAACCAGCAATTTTATGAATTTTTATTATTTATTTAAATGTACTTAAATATTAAAATTATTTATAAAATATAAGATTTTGTAACAATTTTACTTTCTACATATTTGTTATTTCTATGATCAATTAGAAAGATTTGGAGGGAGGGAGTCGTTTAATTTTAATTATCATAGTTTATTTGATTGATATAGAAGTATATTGAATTACTTGCCAAACTGCCAAACATGTAAATCTAATTCTCAGAGGATATTGACTGAGAAATCCATAATAATCTAATGTAAAAATAGTTACTTAGATATTTTTAAAATATGAATTATTGATTCATCTAATAGCTCTAAAGGAGCTCTAATGTCCATCATTAAACTATTTAATGACTTGTTAAAGCAATAATTATTTACCTAATTGACCATAACAGTTGCTTTGGTAGAGTTATAGTTATGTCATCTAATATCTAGTTAAAGACTTTTATAAAACTACAATTATTAGTTCTTTGTACTGTCACAGAAAGGTAAGTAATCACTACTACCAATTGTCAACTGGGGAGCAAAATTGCAGTGCCCTCTTGCTCTGTAGAGTAATTTCCAACATTGTGACATCAAGATGTCATGATAGGAATGAATCTACCTGTCAAGATGGCCAGGAAGCTAAAGGGTGAGAATTACCGCATCCTCAGTGAATTAAATCCATTTTCCTAACTTCCTTCCCTCTTACCTTTTTTTCTGTCCTCCCTTTCTCCTTCTGTTTCTCCCCACATCCCTACATCACTCACTCTTTAGTTTTGTTAACGATTAGACACTGTGTTCAGGTATACTGCTTGACCCTGGGAGCACAAGTTGAATAAAATTTATTTTCTTTTTCATATCCTAGTAAAAAGAAACACTGTTGGAAAGTATGGCACAGTGTGCTAAATCCTAGATATGCACAATGGAGGCACAGAACGATATCTTCTAATTCAGATGAAAAGTCGGAGAAGGGGCTCTGGAAGGGATCGTGGTGCGGAACCTGAGCCTTTGGAGACAGAAGTCTATTTCCATCGGTCTGGAGGGACAGGGCGCATCTGTCTGTGGCCCACATCAAGGTATTGTATTTGCTTTATTCCAACTTCTAATCATCAAGTGAGTTAATTTTTTTTTTTTTTGGATTTGCCAGAAGCAAATGCAATTCCTAATGTCTGCCTCTTATTAAGAACTTACCTAATGCTATATTTAACTAATAAGGTACTTGTTGCAAGGGAATATCTTGTATGCATTTTAAAGAAAAGAAGAAGAAGGAGAAAAAGCCTGTTTCCATTTTGGAAAGCTTAGCAGGCTGTCAAGCCTTGCGCTCTCCTTGACCCTGGTGAGAAGTATTTACAGTCTTCTTTCTGGCCTTTCTTGAGCTCAGAAAGAGAGATCAAAGGCCGGCGCATTTGCAGTGAGGTAACACATGAGTCATCTCTTGTTTCTGATCCTTGTATCTCCTACTGCTTCTTCATTTGAAGTAGTACCATGGTTCCTACAGAAGGGGAAGACAGTCACTCAAAATGTTCTTGCTTCACTTACTGAATAATAAGCCCTCTCTTCCTCCCGTTATTGACAAGCAGAAACGGGATGGTGAATTCAGGTACTGACAAGATTTCTGACACCTGGAATTGGAGCATCCACTGCAAAATTAGCTGACATTCTAAAGGAGATGATGGAAAGCTACATATTAAGATTTTTGCGAAAGCAAGGGAATTAAAAATAACAATACAGCTCTGTTATTATTTGCACATTCCCAACATCAAGTGGGGCTGAAAATCAGTGTATCATGAATACGAATGCTCGTTATTTCTATGGCAAATAGCAGAGTGGTCTCACAAGCTAGGAATTTATAATGGCAAATTTTTAATTTTGGATTGTGTTCGTGTATTGGTGTGTTCAGTATTTAATCAGGCCTAATAGAAACATATGCAGCCAAGAAATAGAATCTGTTGCATCATATAACTGTGTTTCATTTAAGTTTGGGTGGAATATGAAACTGTACATGTGTGCGCACACATTTTCTTGTGTGGGCTTTATGCTGTGAGCATTGAGTGGAAGTAGGAACATCATGAAACATGAAGCTACAGAGGTAGAGTAGGGAAGTGACCTCCTAAACTGGCTTTATATGGTCAATTAGGGAATTTGAACTTTGTCCTAGAGATTAAGGAGATAGTCAAGAGTTAGTCTGGAGGAACAATGTTGGTTTCTTAAAAATTTACTTTGACACTGAATGAGGGATAGACAAATTGGGAAGAAATTTGAATGAAATCACCCCAGCCAGCAAGGAGGTCTTAGATATCGCAATCATTCAATCAAGAGATAACATGTGCTTCAGTTAAGAATTACCAATAGCTTTAAGAGAAAATGAGAACAAGATGAAGATTTATGGGGATGAATGTTTGCACAACAATGTAAATACACTCAATACCACTGAACTATTACGCTTAAGATGGTTAGAATGGTACATTTATGTTATGTGTATTTTACCACAATAAAAAAAAGTGGAGAAAATGAGAGATTAAAGAAATATTTGAGAGGTAGAATTATGTTTTGGGAGCAACTTCATGTGGATGTCAATAAAAGGAAGGAATCTCTGGTGAATCTTTTATTTTTGGGTTTTGTGACTAAATGGGAAATGTAGACATTCTCAGATTCAGGAAAAATGGGAAGAGTAGATGTTTTGACTGGAGGAAGGGTGACAGGATAGAGCATGTGTTTATTGCTGGCCATGCTGATTTTGAGGTGTCTGTTGCTGTCTACTTTATGATGTCCAATAAGCAATGAGAAATACAGACGTGGGCCTGAGGGGAGAGGTCTGAGTGAGGGATATTGGAGACATAAATCTGAGTCATAAAATTTGAAGTCATAAATGGGAGTCATAAAATTTGAACTTAAAGCTATGAGGTTGACAAAGAGAATGCTAAAGAGGGATAGATAAGATGAGAGCAGCTTCAGGCTGAGGACTAAACCCCGGTTACCCATATGTGAGTGGGGCAAGTGGTGGCAGAGTAGCTCTGGAAGAGTGAAGACTAAACTGCCAAAAAGGGAGAAAAGGATCTATGAGAGACTGAGATCATGGTTATATAAGGGAGGATAAGCTCTCAAAAGAGAGAGGCTCAAGCAATAGTAAAATGGTACAGAAAAAAATTGTAAAAGAATAACAGTCATGTATAATTAGGAAGTGTGAATAGTTTTAGCAGAATGTTGGGCACAAAATAAGAAGGGTTAAATAAGAATGAGTCAACAAAAAAATGCTAATGATAATGGAGATATATAGGTCAGACATGATCTAGATGTATAGTTCATACTTGATATGAAAAGAAGTAGAGAATAAAGGGTGTTGCAGAAGGTGTACATGCAAGATGAAACAGGTTTTTGTGTACTTTTGTTTTTTCTTGTTTTGATTTTAGATAGGAGTAACTTAAGTCTGTACTTTCCTTAAAAGGAGCCAGTATACAGAGTGGGCTGAATGTACAATATAAAAAATGATTAGAAGAATGGGCTTCTAAATATGGACGGTGTGGTCAGCCTGGAATACCAGAAAGAACAACATTTCCACTAAGGTGGCAGGAATGAAGGACAGAAAAGATTATGGAGGGACACTTGGGAGTATATGCCAAATGTCCTCTATGATAAAAAAAAAAAAACACCCCGTATCAGTATTATCAGCTGGGGCTCTGAAAAAGACATTGTGGGTTCAAATATCAGTCACATTACTTGGGAAAGTTACTTAGGTTCTTTCAAGTTCAAGCCTATAAATTATTTGGAAAAGAATGGAGTGAAATGCAATTAGTTGAGATAATATATATCAGGTAGTTAATACATTGCATAATACGTATTCATGTTACAAGCCATTATTTTCTTTAGGGAAAAATAATGAGACAATTTCTACGTGGCACTGAAGAAGTCAGCTACATGGGGAAGGTTTAGTGAGTAGAATGGGAATTTAGGAGAGTTGGCTGATTATAAGAAATGTCACATGGCATTGAGACTTTTGCTGAATGAAGATGGGAGAGCAGTAAAGCCAACCTTCAAATATATGATGCTGGAACACCCAATTTTGCAACTTCCATCTAGTTCTCACCCCATGTACTCTTGTATTGACACAGCTTAAATGTCAACCCATTAAAATCTCTCTTTTTTAAACTGATATTTATTGAGTAGCTTCTGTGTGGCAGGCACTGTTCTAGTTTCTGAGGATACAGCACAAAACATTCTGCCCTTGAAGGGTTTCACTTAAGCAGGAGAATTATAATGAGCAAGATAAATGTGCAGGAGGCAGCTGAATCTATGTTTCTCTCTCATCGATGTTCCTAACTCTCTATCCCTCTCCCTTCCTCTCTGTAAAAAAATTCAATTATATATATATATATATCCCAGAGAGGTGAGGGATTGAGTTATGTGGATAACAGGTATTACAGGCAATGCTAACAGCAAATACAAATGCCCTGAGGAAAAAATACCTGGTATGATCCTGAAACAATGTTAAGATGACTGAACAGTGAATAAGGAAATAGTAGAGAGGTAATAGGACATCATAAGGATATTGTGCTTTTCCTCTAAGTGAGAAAGGAAGCTACTGATAACATTTTAAAAGCCTTGCTCTTGCTGTTATGTCAGCAAAGGAGAAGCAGGGAGAGCAGTTAGGAGACTATTACAGTAACGAGGCAAGAGATGCTGATGGCTTGGACAGCAGAGAAGGTGTGAGAGTGCTTAGATTCTGGATACAATTTGAAAGCCAAGCCAAGTTTAGGGTATCTGATATGAAAGTAATATTTGATGTCCATCTCTCTGACTGTTGTTGCATCTGGCTCTCATTTGCTTCTACAAATGGGGGCAGAAGACAGAGATTAACACTGTTTCACCTCCCAAATTCCCTCAAATTATCCTCTGTTTATTTCTGACATCTGACATCATACATTTCAGAATAAGGTTCAAGGATTAGGATGTTATTGTTTAGGCTTCCATTGTCATTATTTAAATTTATTCTGAGGTAAATGTTCTAAGTTTAATCTAAAAAAATAACCTCTAATACCTTGACCTTATGCAAATGAGAACTTCTCTTAATCTCAATGTTTTTTTCTGGTGATAGAATTAGGATATTAATTTCTGCCCTTCCTAATACATTCACAGGAGTATTCAGGTCAAAACTGATAATGTATGCTGGAGAAAATGTCATTTGTTATTTGTATCACTTCTCATATATAAGCACCTATTAAAGACTAACTGCCTTTTACAATTTTTCAGTCCTCCATGGTGATAATCAGGTCGCTTAAATTTTATTCATCTCTCACCCTCAATGTGTCAGAGTGATGAGTAGAAACTAAAAACAAAGGAGTTTATTCTTCCCAAGTTATTATTATAAAAATTGAACTTAGCTATTTGTTACAAATGAACAGTATTTTGAAATAAAATCACAACAATATGATTTTTATGTTTCTTTCTTTTAAAATATGTACTTGTCTTTCTTACTTGTCCCATTTAGTCCTGTTGAGAATTTTAGAGTATAAATACCCAGATATCATATGCTTTTAACCCAAAGTTACTAACAATGGATACTTTTGTTGGAGTGCCCACACACTCATCATGAAGTGAAAGAG
Organism: Myotis davidii; assembly: GCF_000327345.1. Lineage (NCBI taxonomy): Eukaryota > Metazoa > Chordata > Mammalia > Chiroptera > Vespertilionidae > Myotis > Myotis davidii. Next base: position 83,952 of record NW_006297017.1, on the reverse strand, counting down.
AATCAAGTTATTTAATTCAGTCACAGTCTTGATTTTGCATCAAAGTTCAATGCATTTCATTTTTAAAAATATTTAACTATTTTCGCATATACAAGTTATAGAAAGCACCTGGGTTAGGATGCATTATTAGTTATGCAGAGTCTTAAGCTATTTAAAAATGTGTTACTAGGCTGTCAGTTTAAATAAATAAATAGTACTATTGAACAAGTTGACCTTCAAGTAAAATAAATGAAAATTTACCTACTAGGGATTTTAAATAAATCCAACTACAAAATGTTTTTAAATTAGCATGATTCTTCCCATTTGTTTTGACCTTTTAAAAATAAGCCTTACAAAATTTTCTTTCTTTTGCCTTAGTTCCTAGTGACACATATAAATTATATCTCCCTGAACCACATGCTTGATTTGAAAGTGTTAAGTTACATAATACTTCAAGACAATGGGAAGTCACAGAAATTGCATACTATCAAAAATTTACTTGTGAAATGAGAGTTTGGCTGTTTCATTATAACTCATTTTTTAAAAATACATTCAGCAAAAACATGTGTGTATTTAAAGAAGAAACTAAATATATAACAAGATATTTCTTGCTCAGAAACAATCTGGTCTGTTTAGTCACTGTGTCAAGAAAACTACAGGTTTTAGCCCTCCATCCCATACAGGCTGAGTGACTAATGTAAACTGTTGTTAGTAATTCCTAGCACGTTTAAAGGCAGTGTAGTTAAGTGTGACTCGGATAAGATTAGAAAGCAGTTAATCTCTTCAGTCAACAAATGCTCCATGGCCCCACTATGGGCTGGTCTCTGTGCCAACATAAGGAATGTTCCCAGTGCCAAAGAGCCTTAATGCAGTATTTCTAGATGCACATTTTTCACATTTTACCATTTCTGACATTACAGTACTCTTTCCAACAAACGAAGGGCTTCTTAGCTTTGACAAGACATGGTAATTTTAATCTCCTTTACTAAAATAGCATTTCTAAATGGAAAATAAGTAAACTAAACTGGCTAGATTGAGCATGGGGTTAAAAATATGAGTAGATCTTGATTCCTTTTCTTATACCACTGTGTGAGAGACCTTATATTGATATTTAAACACTATGCTTTAAAAATGTATATTTGTGCAAACACCTTAATTTATCAAGTTCTGAGCTACTTGAAGCCAAAGATGGTATCATATTCTTCTAATTTTTAAAAACATATGTAGACTAGGCACTTAGATATTTATAAATGAGGACATGATCACGGAGATTTGAGCTATCAAATGAAGCATTTTTCTTATTTATCCCAATTAATTTGCATATTTATTTCATAAATATGAAGATATTACATAATGTCTCATTTGCTTGTATTTTTAACTAAATAGTATTTTCAAAGAATATGTATACATGTATGTATACACAGATATATATATATATAT
>NW_006297017.1:78626-82342 GCF_000327345.1 Myotis davidii | reverse complement strand
TTTCTTTATTATGGAAAAATCCATATTCAATTATGTTTCTATTCACTTGAAGATAGTAAAACATTTTGACCTGAAGCTATATCCATATTTTGACAAATACCAGGTTAAAGTTATAATTGCAGTAATTTTAAATATTTTTGTATTTGATGTTTAAAATCATGATTGAGTCTGTAGAATACTGTGAAACTTTATTTTGGGTTCTTTTTATCTATAAAGGACATAACAGACCCAACTAAATATGTGTGGATGGGTTTAGGTTATGTCCCCAGCTAACTGGGTTTTCCCTCATGACCCAGGGGCATGTGCTATGTGCGTGTGCGCGTGCACACCGGATAGCTTCTACTGTGGAGCTGTGCACAACGCCAGCGCTCTCCTCCCCCTTGGTGCCAAAGAGCCAGATGGAGTTTTGAGATATGAGCCTCTTCTCATCTTCTTTTAAAGATTTAACTTGGTTCAGGGGAATTTCAACCCCAAGAACAAGCAAGTAACTTGCTCATGCTGTTGTCAACAATTTAGGTTTTGCAGCTCAGTGGTACCCCTGGCTTCTGGAACCACATGCCCCAGTGCTTCTGGAGGCTGCGGGGATGGCATCCTTTCTCCTCTCTGCCCAATGCTCTCCTGCTCAGTCCTCCCAGGCTCTGCCAAACCTCTGTTCTGTGGGCTCAGTTGTCTCCTAGTTTCATAAAAATGGATTTTTTAGTTTTGCATTTGGTGTGTCTGGTTGTATTGGGAAATTCTTAGGGAGAAAAAGGAGAAATGCCAACTTTACCTCATCATCCCTAAATCAGGTATTTCCTGGAAATGTTTCTATTTAAGCAGGAACCACTGAATATATTTTTACTGTAGGTGCAATAACTTTCTAAGGACCTATCAGATTAATTGATCAACAGCTAGCTATCCTCCACTTATTTATCATCCGCTCCACTGAGTAACTGCTACTGGCTTACCTCTGACTCTAGGCTCCAGAAAAGATACATTTGTAAATTTATAGCCCCACCAGGAATTACATAAATCCCCGTACTCATCTCCTAAGTTGAAGTAGACAAATTAGTTCCCATTAGGCAAGACCATTTTGCTAGAGTTCACTCTCCGCCAACTGCCCTGTAAACATAGAAGAGCGTTTAGCTACCTTTGGACAAACACCGTCCTAACTATTTGCCTTTTATCCTCCCAGCAGCCCTGTTTATGATCTCTGTCATCAGTAGTGTGTCCCTGGGTCCCAAGGTTGCTGTTGTTGTTATTTGGTTTTGTTTGTTTAAAGCATTCTACTAATTAGATTAGGTTTCTACTCTAACTTGAGGCACTTTATGTTAAGCTTTTCTAGTCTTTCAGGGATTTATATCCTAATGACTTCTCAGACTTCTTGTGGGTGACTCCTCTCTTGCGACTCTGAACCTTGCTGAAGGTGAAGGTCTAGAAATGCATTCACGCAGCTCTGCCTTTTTGATTCTAAACCTCTCGCTCTCAATCAGTTCCCACGTCCTGAAACCCTCGTCTGCCTCAGCAAACCAAGTGTGAGCATCTTATCAATGTAAACAGAACCCACTGCAACTAATTTTCTGCTACGTCAACCACCTTTTAGTGAGCTCTGAACATCCTCAGATACACTGATCTTTTTAACTTTTCATAAAATTGCATTCTCCATAGTCTTTAGAAGTTGAGTGGATGCTATTTGTTAAGCATTTTATGCTTAGCATTGCCGATGTCAGTTTAAAGCAGACAGTGTTTCAAGAATTAAGAGGACAACATGAAAAGTAAAGAAAGTGCCAAATTGTAGCTGAGTGAACAGCTGTGGCCCAGATCTAGAAGAGCTATAGCAGCGTTGTTCTCAATTTAGAATGAATTATGTGGAAGTCCTGAATGGCAGATCTCAGAGAAGCTATATTTAATATCCACGGTATAAAATTAAAGAACTCTCATATGCAGGGAAGTGGGTGACAGGAATTCGAACTTGGTCTCTTAAGCAAATTCCTACAAACTCTTCTATGGTATTTCTTTGCACCTCTATGTTTATCTTCCTGTAAATTAGTTGTTGATGTTTATGTATTAGAATTTAAAATTCGTCAACTTAACAATTAATAAAATGACATAAAGTCTGAGGGCTATTGAAAATATTATTTTCACAGGCTTAAAAATAAGATGCTATTTTGTTTTGAGGAATGATTATGAACATTTATCACAACACAATTATGCTCAAATTATAGGATTATTAATGTAAGTGTTTTATAGTATACAAATACATTAAAAATAAAATTAAGACAAATTGGATTTATAATTAATTGGCTGGTTAGTATGTTAGTTTTCTTTTTTAATTGAAGGAGTGAGGCTATTATTTAATTGTTGAAGTAATTATTTGTTTTACTTAGGTTTTCTATGTTAGAAGAAAAGTTAGGAGATTATTAGTGTAAATTTGGAATGACAAAAATCTTTCTTGAAATATAATAAGCCGAAAATATATAAAGATAAAATATAAACATATTTAACTATACAAAGGAATAGAAAGGGTATGATAAATATATTATATACAAAGTTAAAATATGTGATAAATAAGGAAAAATATTGGCAAAATATTGGATAGATAAAGGTCAATAATCCTACTACCACCAAATGACTATAGATTGAAAAGAAAAAGACAAACAACCTAAATAAAATGAACAAATGGTATGAATAAAAATGTCATAGAAGTAGAAATCTAAATATTCAATTAATCTATGAATTCCCAATTTCATTCATAGCCGGGGAAAATACAAATAAAAGAAATAATAAGGTGCTCTTTTTAAATCATCAGATTAGCAGAAACTTAAGATACAACATTCAGTGCTAATAAGAACATGAATAAATGTACATCCTAAGGTATTGCTAATCAATGTATATGTTGCTACAAGTGTTTTGCAGACTGGTAATATCTAGTGCATGCACACACAAGCACACGGGCACATCCCCAGTGGGGGATGTGCAGGAGGCGGCTGGTCGACGTTTCTCTCTCTCATCGATATTTCTGACTCTCTATCTCTCTCCCTTCCTCTCTGTAAAAAATCAATAAAATATATTTTAAAAAAATGTTTAATCAATAGCTATTCACATGGAAGAATACCCAATATACACTATTAAAAGGATAAAGAAGTTGCAATATAATGTGTATTAAATGGTTTTATTTTAATAAAAACAAACAATTGCAAAAGTAAGAGCACTGTTTGTGAGAGGTTATATGTTTATGCATATTTACTTAAGCATAAGGAAATAGTGTATGGATCAGGCCATTAAAAGTGATAATTCTGCAGACAAGGATAAGATTTTGAAAACAAAATCCATGTCAATTTGAGAGTATTCAATACAGTAAAACCTTAAATATAAAAACTAAATAAAAATAAATATAGATTTCCTTACCTGGTATTTATTTTAGTATAAGGATTGAGGTTGGAATCAAACCTACATTTATTTTCCCAACATTTAGTTAGCTGTCTGAACACCATTAATTTAATGTTGCATCTTCTCAACCACTAATTTGAAGTGTTATCTTTCTCTTATGATATCTTCATATTGATCCATCTCAGTACACACTTCTTTATTTTTTTAGCTTTATAAAATAATCTATAATGTAATTCAAATACTCTGTCACCACCCTTTGTAATAATTTTCTTAAATATGATTGCATATGAATTTTGCCATATAAATATTTTATCAAATTCCAAAAATTCCAGTGGACATTTTATTAG
>NW_006297017.1:76711-77453 GCF_000327345.1 Myotis davidii | reverse complement strand
TCAGAGAAGTGATGGGAGTTAGTGTGTAGAAGAGGGGGGAAAGTTCTGGCAAATGACTCAGTGTGAGAAAGAGTATGGTAAGTTCAGACATCTATAAACACTATACCAATATTTCAATTTGCTGTATTTTGTTATTTTTTAATCCAGGAAATGCTAAAAAATTAATGATACTCAACTGTACATATAATACTTGCAAATGTTTTAAAAAGTTGGTCTTCTGTATTCGTTAATGAAATGCCTATGAATAGAACTGATATAACTATAGTTATGCCTTCATTCTTAACATACTAACAGTTTTAACAGCTATTATATGAACCCCAAAACATCCTTGGTTTATAATTTCCTCTTTTTTTATCCTTGAAGCCTTTAAAGATTATATTTTACCCAAATTTTTAAGAATTCACCTAAAAACAACAAATAGGATATGACCACAATTGAATAACTGAGTAGGTTGGCTTTCAACAAGGAATAGTTTCTTCCAAATGAGACAAGCTGAAATAGAATTGATACACACAATTTGAGCATGTACTAAAATATTTAATATACAGAGTTTGCAGAAAAGTAAAACACCAAGACTTCTAAAGGGTCAGAAAGGACAAACAAAAGAGATTTTTTGGCACAAGAAACACTAAGTAATTCAAATTGTATTAATATTAAGTACATTTGTGCTCTGTGTAGCAAAATCTTATATTCTCAGCATAAACTCTCTATTCTCATTATACTGTTGTCCTTTATGTCTTCC
>NW_006297017.1:71537-76644 GCF_000327345.1 Myotis davidii | reverse complement strand
TATTTATATAGGTTTGGGTGGTTGAAGTATTTACACACTTCCCTCAGGAGCCTCCTCTAGCTCTTCCTCTTCATAAAGCTTTCTGTTAGCATCCCAACCCATATCAATTTCCCATTCTCTGAAGTACCAATATTATCAGTAACATGTAGTTTAGTATCATTTATCAAACAGTGACTGAGCAGGACCTGCACTGTGCCAGGCACTGTACTAGGTGCCAGGGAAGCAATCTATAATAATAAAAGTGTAATATGCTAATTAGACCAGACATCCTTCCAGGCGACCTTCTGGATGAATCCGGGGCTGTGAGGGAAGCTGGGGCTGTGAGGGTGCCTGCGGGGCGCCAAAGGAAAGCCCCGGTCTCCGGTGCCAGAGGGAAGCCTGTGCCAGCAGCCAGGGGAAGGAAAGCCTATTCTTGCACAATTTCGTGCATCGGGCCTCTAGTAAATAAATAATAAATGATACCTTTTCTCAAGTTACAGTCTAATAAGGGAGACAGGCATGGAAAACATTATAATGCAAAGTGCTATGTTAAACATAATTGGGGAATGCCAATAAGAGAACAGAGGCTGCAATGGTTGGTTTAGTCATATCTATTTTCATTCTGGTGGTTCTAAGTGAGAATTGGTTTCCTTACCTTTTCCAGTCACTGGAGACTATTCTTGGCCCTGTTCCTCCCTCTTCAAAACCAGCATCACTGAGCTGAGTGCTTGTCACACACACCCTGGTTCTCTCTTTTTTTGCCTCCCTCTTCCACTAATGGGGATTTTTATGATTACACTTAGCTCACCTGGATAATCCAGGATAATCTCTTCATCTATAAATCAGCTGATTAGCAACCTTAATTACATCTGATACCTTATCTTCTCTTTACCAAGTAACCCAACATATTAAAAGGTTTTAGGAATTAGAGCATAGATATTTTTGGTGGACAATTATCTCTACTACAATGCTAATAAAATTCTTTCCTTTCTTGTATTGGACAAGACAGAACCAGCTTTGCAGGTTCCTACAGAGAGTAGAAACAAGACTCAACACCCTCTCTGCCCTAAGAAAATACAGCACCCTGAATGGTGTGGTGCCTAATGAAAGCCCTTAGCTTTCCTTAAGTTAGGGATGCTGCCCTTCTCAGGAGGTGGATCTGTTGAACAGGTCTTGTGTGTGATAAGTCTTACTGGCTTAATAGAACCTGTTTTCGCTGTCTCTTTGGAATTTAATTTTAACAATTTTAATGATAGAGTATTGGTCAAGATTTTACTGTTTGGTCACCAGATTAAAGCTTATCCTAACTAGACATTGTTATGAAGAACAGCCAAGTGCTATCTCTGTACAGTGGATTGGATGGCAGCATTGCTTTAGCAGGTTTTTAAACTGACCATTGGTTTAGCCCTCATTAATGACAGGCTGAGGGATTCATCTAGTCATTCACCATGAGTTTGCTGAATACTATTGTTTTCAAGGCAATGGGCTAACAAGTGGGGATTCAGCGGAAATAAAGATGGATGTAGTATTATTTACACAAACTCAACATTTTATCCTGGAGATGGAGGTGTGAAACTACAAATTATACAATAAATTATTTAATTATAATTGTGGCCAGAGTTGTGAAGAAGAACAAAACTCTATATATCCAATACTTCTCCAACTATCACCAATTAGGTTAGAAGGACAAGCTCATAAAGAAGAAACAAAAGCACTAACAAAGCAAAAATTTTAGCTATTTAGTTCACCACTGTGTATGGATCACTTTGCACAGTGTGTGGCATTTACTAGAAACTTATTAAATATTTACTAAATGAAAGAGGATGCTAGAATGGAAAACCCAGGGTGTTTTTATTAAGAACTATATTATTAAAAATGTATAATATTTGGACAGCAGAGCAGCCTTACATAAGCAATGTTTCCCATAGGCTTACACAGAGGGGAAATGATTTTCTGTATTGAATAACATAACCCTTCTTGTTTTGTACCAGATCTTTGGTTGGGCTTTCTCACAGTTTTCTGAGTCCATGATGGAGTAATAGAGCCCAAAGCTATCTGACATATCTCAACTTAAGTAAAAAGAGCTGGGATGCTCAAGTCTATGGTTTGCAGTAAAATCTAAGGCCTAGACTCACTGAAATAGTACATAAATGTAGCAGCAAATCTGAGAAGGGACTAAAGTGAGACCTAGAGGAACAAAGAGAGAACAGAGCTGGCAGGTGCTGATGAGAAGGCAAGCACAGAAATTAGGACTAGGTTGTTTTTTTTTTCTTTTTGTTGTTTTTAACATTTGTCTAATTGCATTTGTCTAAACTATACTCTTCTGTCTCAGTGTGTCTTATGAAAGACATAGACCCCACATCTTATGTTGGGCTTCAAAAGACTTTCAGGACATTCAAAATTCTGTTAAATGACAATACTTATTTTTTAAGTGTGGTATTAATGACAGTGTTCTTCTCTCCTAAATGAACATGAAATAAATCAAAATTAAGCACAAGAGAGGAAGACAAAACATCTTTATCGATTTTGTTTTCAGAACATGTATTTCTTAATATAGTAAGAAAACTAACCCAAAATCTTCTCAGATTACATATCCCATCTTTTCCAGGAGGAAATCAATTGTAGAGCCTTTCTTATTATTTTCTTCCTCTTCCATTTATTTTCTTTTTAATCTGTCCTGGAAACATTAAGAAAGGCAAAGTAGTGACACAGTTCTTTCAGTCAACAGAAAATAAACTTGAAGTCAAACAAAGAATGTCTATCATCTAAAGTAAAGATGAAGGAGATCTGATTAAAATCAGCATTCCCATCACTACATCTCTACTTATCACATCCAACTCAGGAGTTATTGATTCCTTTAATTAAAAAAAAGATCTGATATGGAAATACTACATTGAGACCAGTTCCACATGGACAAGTCTGTCAGGATTTCTATTTTATGGCTCAGACCTCAGAGATAGACATGCTTCAATTTGCAATGAAATATTATAGGACATCATGCATGCTCATCCACTGAAAAATCCCATATTCACAAGCCGAAAGACAAAAGCTAGCTGAGAGTAGGAACAAGGGGAGAGAAATGGGAAAGTGAATGGACTCTTATGTGCAAAGGGGGAAAGAGAGGAAGAGTCCAAAACAGAACAGCGAGTTAGAGGAACCAAAATAGAAAATAAACAAAAAGTAACAATTCAATGAAAGCAAACTATAAAATCAAGGTGAATTATGCAGTCATCATTCAAATCCCCTAAAGTATATAACACAAATACTATTAAGTGAAGTTTAGAGTAAGTGCAGACATATGTTCAATAGCAACATCTAAAGATTGTTTATGCATTATCTTGAAAAATCTGAATAGACCTTGTTTATTTTGACACCATGTGTCCCTAGTACTGTCATTCTATAAAGTTAAAATTAAAGATAGGCCATGGCTAAGAAATAGAAGACAGTGTATAGTTTATATTTCCTTTCTTTTTTTTCTTTTTTTACTACTAAGTAATAACAATAATTCAAAGGAAACATCAGCATTTGGATATATCCAAGTCAACCCTAATTAATGACTTTATATCATTGTTTTCTCTTTCTCATATATTAGTATTCATAACATACATTTGGGGGGAAAAGTAAAGGGAGTAGGAAATAGAAGGAAAGGGATAGGCAGGAAAAGAAGAGAGAGAGAAAGTAAGTGTGTTACTTCATAAATGCACCTGGTCATTAAATTTTCATTGCAAGTTATTTCAGTTTTACATTTCAAGGATTTTAAGATACTTACACTTCTTAAAATGGTAAACTGGCTTAATGTTCATAGATCTGGGACCATGATGCTGGCATCTGAACCAGAGCCAGTTTTCTACACTTATAAAACTGTCCTAAATATCTATTTCCTCATTAATAATGAATTTCTCTCTCCTTGGGACACACTCTTCTGTATTTTACACATGGGATGGTTCTTAAATGCAAAATTCAGCATAAAAGGAATACAAACACTGCAGCATCTTGCAAGATTCTGAATAGAAAACAAGGAAGGCATAAAATAAAGAAACGTACAAGAAACGATAAAAAGAAAATGAAAATAAATGAGGATACAAAGTGTGAGACAGGAAAAGATTCTGAGAAAGCAACGCATGAGTCAATTTAGCATAAGAATGACTCTAAAGCTCTTTCTGACATGACAACTGGTCACCCTGGTTATTTCCATTGGAAAAACTGATTCCTACAGACCTTTGTCCATGATTCCTCTCCCTGAAGGACCACCGCTGATGGATTAATCTGTAAACATTCCCAAGGCATTTCTTCTCAAGTGTTTGTGGTACCTCACAGCTTAAAAAAGAATTTTTTTTCAGTCAATTCAGATTTTCTTTGACATCTTATCAAGATGGTAAAGAGAGAAATTATCGTTGTTGTCAGTGGAAATCAGGCTCTTCCGCAGGATCTGGAGGAAAGCATCCCATGGACCCACCCATAGGAGACTGTGGTATGGCAAGACGCATTCAGGAAGGCTGCCCTGGTCTTCCATCCTGCCATGGAAAAGTCCAGCCTCGTCTTCAACAAGGCCAAACAGAGGCCAGTGCTGAGAGCTTCTGCTACATAGTAAAGCCTTGTCCTTTGATGCCCACCACACGGTCTGCTTGGGCCCCGTGACTGCTGGGTCACATGTTCCAGGAAAGAGAGAGTGTAAGAACCAACAGACTAGTGGGTTACTGGGTGGGAAAGAGAGAGCTCTTCTTTGTTCTCTTGAGGTTATGACCAGGAACTTTTTCAAAAAAGCCCATCAAATTCCCAAGCTTTTGTGGGCTTCAGATGGGTCCACCCCCTGGCCAATGATCCCTTTCCCAGGCTTGATTGATTGGCCCCTGTAATCAAGCACCTCCTCCTGTGCCACTTTGACTTTTATTGTGCAAGTGCTTACCTTTCCCTGCTCCCCCACCATCTGGTACCAGAGGAGGGACGGGAAGGTGCTCATTCTTGGCAGGACAATGCTGTGATCCCCTGGAGTGTGTGTGAATATGTAGCTTCCTGGTACAGCAAACAGGCTTAGTGTATGATTCCTTTTGCTTCCTTCTTAATATTTAGCTAATTACGGAACACTGTCAAGTATTACCATCCAGTTAACAAAAGAAAAAAGAAAAAA
>NW_006297017.1:68476-71136 GCF_000327345.1 Myotis davidii | reverse complement strand
ATATATATATCAATTAATGATCAGATTCAACTTACCATCTTCACAATAGGGAAGGAACATTCCTTAGAAGAGAAAAAATAATTAAAAGCCATAATATTACCAGAGAAATTAGAGGGTCCAATTTCCCCAACACTAGTGGGCATGGGGTGGCTCATGTGATATCTTCAGAAAAAGAATTTTCTAAGTTTTGCACAGGAGGATGAATGGTTCTTAGTGGTGTGGAGTTACATTCCTAGGGTTATAAAGTCCCATATCCCTTAACCCATCCCCAGGGGGATGGGTAGGAAAATAGCTTACAATTTCTCAAATATATAAATAATAGATCTCATTTTCTACAAAATGAGATTGGAAGAAGGGCAGTTGTGGGTCCAGCAAAGCCAAAAGGAGGCCCAGTGTCCAGAGCTTCTGTGCCATGTTGCAGCTGGGTCCAGTTCAGCATCAGGTGAATTAAAGTCCATTGTGTGGATCCTCCATGGCCGTGGGCCACATGGGCAAATGCAAGGGAGTGCGCCCCCTGCAACAGGAGTCACAGGAATACCAGTACAGGCAAGCAGAAGAGGCAAGAGAAAGAACTCCCTTTGTTCAGGAGTTTACTAAATATGCAGGTTTCGCACCCTTGCAGTGCCTATACCTATTCTGGTTAATTACCTGTTCCCAGGTGCGACTGATAGTCAGGTAAGCACCTTCCCATGTCACTCAGACTTTATTAGGCAGGGTCTGTTGTCCATTCCCTTCCCCCAATGACCAGTTGGGAACAGACGTAAAGAGTGTTAAATTAGCAGAGCTGTATAAATGGCATGCCTATATTATTTAGTATTCCCTTTACTCCTTTCTAGTTAAATCATAACCAAGTTATTAGCACAGATCAATAGAATGTGTAAATTTTTTTTTATCTTAAATTTGATCCTTGAAGATCTAGAAAGCTATTCGCAACTAGGATGGCCATAAGAAAAGATTATGCTCCTCTTTATTTTACCAACATCAGAGAGAGTCCTTTTAAATGTCCAAGATCTAGTTCACAGAAGAGTCCATGAAGAACTAAGAAATTAAAATTAGGAGCAAATTTCCACAGGTTTTTTTTGGTGTTTTTTTTATACTATTCTAGGAATCGATTGCAAGAGAAGTGACTTTTATGGTCATTGAAAGTGATCATAAAAACTGTCTTGGCAAATGTCAATATAATTTCACTCTAAATAGATAAAGGAGGAGAAAGCACTGAAAGGGGGATGGGTAGGAAAATAGCTTACAATTTCTCAAATATATAAATAATAGATCTCATTTTCTACAAAATGAGATTGGGAGGGGAAAAGGGGGAAGGGAGAAAAGAAATGCAATAGAATGAATTGGCAGCTCTAAAGGTATTGATTGAAAGTATTCCTGAGTTACTTATCAACATCAACAATAATAATAATAACCATAACAATAATAACCACGACAAAAATTACAGTTGACTGAGTATATACTAAAAACTACAGTAAGTGTTTTACAGGCATTTTCCACTTAATTTTCAAAACAGTTCTATGAAATTACCATTTTTTTTCTACCTACAAATACAGAAACCAAGACACAAAGTTTAAACAACCTGTAATTGAATTAATAAGAAGTTTAATTTGAACAGGGAAGTTTAACATAAAGAATTGATAACTAGCTCAGCAGGAGTGGCTTAGTGTTTGAGGGTTGACCTATAAACCAAGAGGTCATGGTTCAATTCCCTGTCAGGGCACATGCCTGGGTGGCAGGCTGGATTCCCAGTAGGGGGTGTGCAGGAGGCAGCCAATCAATGATTCTATCTCATCATTGATGTTTCTATCTCTCTCCCTTCATCTCTGAAATCAATAAAAATATATTTTAAAATAAGAATTGATAACTAAAACTAAGACATTAACTCATATGAGGCACCGAAAACCCTAAAAACACAGGAATAGCAGGATAGGAAGGAACCACTAACTTTAGGCTGAAGGAGAACTCACAAGGAAGGAACAAATATGTAGGAGCCCCACTCTCCAAGACCGAGATCCAGACCTCTTTGAAGAAATGGGCTGTGGTCCACTGCCTATGAGAGAAGACTGCCTGGTTCCAGGTGGGGGCTGGAGAGCAGGAAACAGCTAGCTGGGACACAAGTGAAACTCTGGCCTGTGTGTAGCACCGAGTCTGCCTGTTATTAGCAGAGAAACCACAGCTAGCAGCTGTGTTTCAGGCAGCCATGCCATATGACCAAGAAGTAAACCAGAAACATGGGAAAGAGGAAGAGGCTCCTGCCTCTTGCATGGTTCCTCCAGCTCCCTCTACCCCAATAAGGCAAACGCTGTTCTGGCTGGAAATCAACAAGCAATGGAACAAACTCCAGCTTCTGTATCACAAAGCAGGGAAGAAAGGCATGGGTTTAGTTGGTAGCTGGTACAATCTATGACTATAAACATTGTAATTTAAGAGAGCATCATTGCAGAGAATTTTCATATTTCAAAAATTTACCTGGAGTTAAGCCACTTTAAATATTTTTCATTAATTAAGATTTATTGTTCAGATTATTACAGTTGTTCCTCTTCCCCCCACCCCCTGCCATAGCTCCCTTCCATCCGGTTCACACCCCACCCCATGCCCTTACCCCCCGCCCCACTGTTCTCATCCATAAGTGTACAATTTTTGTCCAGTCTCTTACC
>NW_006297017.1:65428-67964 GCF_000327345.1 Myotis davidii | reverse complement strand
ATTATGCTTTATTTCAGTCAGTGTATGCTTAATTTCTAATTGGTCCTTTTTTATATCCTTGAGGGTCTCACTAAATTTCTCAGAGGTTTCTAGAAGATTTCTTGAATAACCTTGAACTCTATATCCAGTAGTTTGCTTTCCTCCATTTCTGTCATTTGTGTCCTGTTTCTTTGTCTCCGCATTTTGGCTGCTTCCCTGTGTTGATAGAGTGTCTTTCTGTGCTAGGTGTCCTATTGGGCCCAATGGCTCAGCCTCCCTAATTACCTGAGGTAGACAAAAGCATGGACGGAGTGTTTGTGTGAACTAATATAAATTCAAAGTAAACATCATTACATAAAAGGGTACAGTCGTTTTTTCTTTTAGTTTTATTCATTTCAAACGGGCCGGCCGGCCCGTGGGCCGTAGTTTGCCCACGGCTGGCCTAGGCCTTCTTTTGGAAGTTTTGGCGCTCTTTGGCCCAGCTGCAGTTTGTTAGGTTTTTAGATTACAAAAGAACAGGCCATTCATATGCAAAAGCCTCTGCACCCAGTTTGGGTGGGGCTGTAAATTGGGTGGGGCGGGGTCTCAGGGAATCATCAGGGCGGAGCAAACCATCATGGCTGCCAGTCTAATCTGCCTCGGAGAGGTTCCGGGGTAACTGTGTCCCAGGGCCCCGTGCAGGAATAATGTTCACTGTAAGCACTCTGCAAGAAAGCCACCCTCATGTTCCAGTCTCATGCCAGACAGTCCAGTTTCTCCCCGTATGAGTCTAAGTCCCCAGAGTCTTGCCTGGAATTGAAGTTCAGAGCAATTGGGAGCTTGTATCTCCCTCCCCATTGAAAAAAGACAACAGCGCACCCAGTTGCCAGCCTGTTTCTGCACTCGCCTCCATACCTCTGGACTTCTGCACCTCTGCACCTCCTATCAGTTTCAATGCACTTTTCTCTTTCCTTCTAGTTGTAGAATTTCCACTCAGCCAGCCTTCCCGTGGTTCTGGATGATATCCATTTTGTCTTTTAGTTGTAGTTTTGATGTGGTTGTGCGAGGCAGCAAGTACAAGTGTGTACCTATGCCGCCATCTTGGTTCCTCTCACTTTAAGTATTTTTAAAATCTTGATTATCTCTGCATGTATTTTAATATGTTGATATGAAAAAATGGAAATTACTCAATTATATGAAAAAGTTTCATATATAATGATATATGCTTCTTCAATAAGACTTTTACAGAAACATACGTTTAAATGGCAAGGGAATGCTAATGACCACCGAATTCTGCATATGTGCGTCATTCATGCTTCTTGGTGTAGAGATATTTTTCTTCTTGAATCTCCCTTGGTGAAGGACTGTGTCTGCTCTATTTCTTTTTCCCATCCCTGCTCAGCACTCAACATCTCCCATTATCTCAAGTTTTCAACTTACTGTTCCATCAAGTTTGCCCATGGGAGCCCAAGCTTTGTCCTGGCCGCTCATTTGGGCTAAAGCCATCCTTCTAATGATTGGATGGGTCAGATATCTTCACTGAGAGTAGTTTGAGGAGTGCTCTCCACACCCGAATAAACATTTGTGTCAATTGATACATATTATAACACTCTCCTTACCTGCAACTGAGACAACAAATACCCTAACCCCCCAAATCAGCAGTATTGGTGCTCTCACTTTTTCAGCAGCATCCTGATATCATCCACTCCCTCACTTGCAGTATATAGGGGATCTAGTACCCCAGTTTCTTACTGGTTATACTCCAAAAGTGGTGAAATACAAATACGAATTATAGAAAAGTTGGCAGAATAATGCAATGAAATACTTTTTCAGACCTGGAGACTAATGATAATTTTCTCAGCTTTGAAAAAAAAAAAGTTATGAAAGATTGGTAGTTTCAAAATTTCAGAAGCACCTTTATAATGAAGACCAGCAAAACTAAGTCATAAAGGAGAGCAAAAGCCAAGTATAGTGATGGCGAACCTATGACACGTGTGTCAGAGGTGACACGTGAACTCATTTTTTGGTTGATTTTTCTTTGTTAAATGGCATTTAAATATATAAAATAAATATCAAAAATATAAGTCTTTGTTTTACTATGGTTGCAAATATCAAAAAATTTCTATATGTGACACGGCACCAGAGTTAAGTTAGGGCTTTTCAAAATGCTGACACGCCGAGCTCAAAAAGTTCGCCATCACTGGCCTAGTACATGGATGTGTTTATGTATGACAAAGAGTTAATGACCATAAAGAATTATGCTTAGATTTCATTTGAATTTATAAGAAAAACATGAAGACACTGAAAAGGTATGTAAGCAAGAATTGTGAATAGATCATTAGCAATCGAGGAAATATAAATACTGTAAAGGTGAAAACAGTTCATCCTCATTGCTAAACTTAGAAATGCACATAAAATCAATTAAACTACCATTCCAACCCAACAAAGTTGTGTGTGTGGGAGGGTGTTCCACTGAGCTATTTGTGTAGTAGATAAACAGATATGCTAATACAATGCTTATTGAATTTGAGTTGGCAAAACTCTTTAGGCAAGCAATATAACAACCTATAATATTGCC